>NC_090749.1:106440856-106446235 GCF_036898095.1 Palaemon carinicauda
ATGTATATATATATATATATATATATATATATATATATATATATATATTTCATATAGATATAATATATATATATATATATATATATATATATGTATTTATATATATATATATATATATATATATATATATATATACATATATACATATAATCAGCAAAGCTTTACTAACCACAAACACCAATACTAGATCGGTTTGCTTTGAGCAATCAGTCCAAAATCTCCCACCATCACCATCCATAGTTGGCCAGCGTCGCGATGAAAACTGGCCAAAACCCCAGAATAAGGACATGTCTAAGGCCTTTGTCCTGCATTTAAAATATAATTTATAATTAGACAATAAATATAAATAAATATATGAATTATTACGAATAAAATATATCGTCGGCTCTATCTAGGATTAGGGCGAAGGTCAACATTTGCAATCTAAGGTCATAGGTCACGTGCCAGAGTGTAATTGCAGGGCGGAGGAATGATTCGCAATTACATTACATTACATCGTGATGTAATGTTCTCGGTTTGATTCAACTTGATTCTCATCTCACATTCTTCTAGAATCTTGCGTGAACTGATTTGTTCGCTTTCTGTTGTTCAATTTTGTTTTATTATTATTGTTATTATTGTTATTATTATTATTATAATTTATTAATATTGTTATTGTTATTATTATTATTACATATAATTATTATTGTTATTGTTATTATTGTTATTATGATTATTATTATTATTGTTATCATTATTATTATTATTGTTATTATAGTTATTATAATTATTATTATTTTTATTATTTTTATTATTATTGTTATTATTATAATTATGATTATTATTATTATTGTTGTTTATTATTATAATTACTATTATTATAATTATTATTGTTATTATTGTTATTATTATAATTATTATTATTATTATTTTCACAAGATAAGTTTAAAATCCTATTAGAAAATGCAGGATGCTATAAGCCCAGGGGCTCCAACTGGGAAAATAGCTCAGTGAGGAAAGGAAACAAGGAAAAATAAAATGTTTTAAGAATAGCAACAATATTAAAATAAGTATTTCCTCTATAAGCTATAAATTCTTTAACAAAATAGGAGGAAGAGGAATAAGATAGAATAGTGTGCCCATGTGTACCCTCAAGCACGAGAACTTTAACCCAAGACAGTGGACGTCCATGGTACAGAGGCTATGGCAC
This sequence comes from Palaemon carinicauda, assembly GCF_036898095.1. Lineage (NCBI taxonomy): Eukaryota > Metazoa > Arthropoda > Malacostraca > Decapoda > Palaemonidae > Palaemon > Palaemon carinicauda. The sequence goes on from NC_090749.1 coordinate 106,442,046, forward strand.
TACCAAAGACTAGAGAACAATGGTTTGATTTTGGAGTGTCCTTTTCCTAGAAGAGCTGCTTACCATAGCTAAAGAGTCTCTTCTACCCTTATCAAGAGGAAAGTGGCCAATGAACAATTACAGTGCAATAGTTAACCCTTAAGTGAGGAAGAATTTTTGGGTTAAAATTTAACTCTTGTTAATATTTTCTTTCCATTGTCTTTCCCCAGCACTTGCAACTTCTCAACGCTATCACCATCCCCTACCTATCCCTATTTAGCCAATTTTCTAAGTCTTTTTAGGTTCTTAAATCCATTAAGGTGTTATTACTTTCAGTACTCCTTGTGCTATGCACTGTAGGTATTCAATTTTCTTTGTCGTGTCATTTTGGCTCATAGCTTCACCCACTTTATGCCCTTCTAACTACTGCTCTAATTGTTCAGTGGCTGCTTCCCTCTTAAGCTATGGAAAGCAGGTCTTCTAGGAGAAAGACACTCCAAAATCAAACCATTGTTCTCGAGTCTTGGTTAGTGCCATAGTCTCTGTACCATGGTCTTCCACTGTCTTGGGTTAGAGTTCTCTTGCTTGAGGGTACACTCGGGTACACCATTCTATCTAATTTCTCTTCTTTTCGTGTTTATGAAGTTTTTATTGTTTATATACGAAACGTTCCTAATATATTTTGTTTTAATCATACATTACTTCTCTTGTAGTTTATTTATATCTTTATTTGTTTTCCTCACTGGGCTATTTTTCCTCTGTAGGAGCCCTTATAGGGCTTAAAGCATCATGTTTTTCCAACTAGGGTTATAGATTAGATAATAATAATAATAATAATAATAATAATAATAATATAATAATAATAATAATTGTCTTTGTTCAACTCTTTAATGGTATTTTTTTATTTTGTTTTTACGTAACTGATTTGTGTCGTTAAAGACTCTCTCTCTCTCTCTCTCTCTCGAAGAGTGAAAGTTTCTATGGTCACTGGCGATTCTATTCATCTCTAGACACGTTCTAAACACGTACGTGATGCAAGTGGATGGCTGCCTCTCTCTCTCTCTCTCTCTCTCTCTCTCTCCTCTCTCTCCTCTCTCTCTCTCTCTCTCTCTCCTAGAAAAAATACAGCCAAGTCTTGTGGCTAACTATCTAATCCTATAGATAATATATTGAAACCAAGAAATGACTGTTGATAACAATTATTCTCGTTTCTTATTACCCTAACTGGCAACTCTCCTTCTAAAAGGGTGATTATCGTACGCATAGGGGTTGCTTCGCCTACGCCCCTCGTACATAACAGACATAAGGTGGTGTGTTTTGTCTCTGTAATCATATGCAAAAGGTTGTGAAATGCTGTACTTCTCTGTGAAAGAGAGAGAGAGAGAGAGAGAGAGAGAGAGAGAGAGAGAGAGAGAGAGAGAGAGACTTGAAGAATTTTTTAATGATTTTCTCATTTAGATGTTTTTATTTTTTTTTAATCTGTTTGTGTTTGTTATTTATTATTATTATTTTGTTTTGTTTATTGTTTTTTTTATTTATACTAGGTTTTTCTTGTTGGTACACACACACACACATATATATATATATATATATATATATATTAATATATATATATATGTATGTATATGTATATGTATATATATGATATATATATATATAATATATATATATATAATATATATATATATATATATATATATATATATACAGAGAGAGAGAGAGATTTACAAGTGTTAGTTTATATCAAAAGTCTCTCTCTCTCTCCCTCTCTCTCTCTCTCTCCTCCCTCTCTCTCTCTCACTCTCTCTCTCTCTCTCTCTCTCTCTCTCTCTCTCAAATAACTCTAATATCTTCTATGAATAATGAACCGGAGAATTACCTTCATAATTCCGTATAAGTTAAGGGGTAAACCAAATAAACAAACTATATACCAACCCTCATATTCTCTCTCTCTCTCTCTCTCTCTCTCTCTCTCTCTCTCTCTCTCTCTCTCCTCCTCTCTCTCTCTCTCTCTCCTGAATGTTTTATAACCCGTATGTCTAAACACTGCCATAAACCATTTATGATAACTGCTGTGTCTCTAAGCTTGTATAGTTTGCCTCTCTGTCTGTGTGTCTGTCTGTCACGGTACTTATAAAGGGCTCTATCTGGGGTTTAAAAATAGAAAAGAATTAAAGGTGGTTATTATGACTGCAACATGTTTATTATATTTTGGGAGAGATATGAGTGTTAATTTTCATAATGAAAATATAGTTGGGATACCTTGATGTGGTGAAAGGGTTTTGCGTTTTGCATGACCAGCATAGCTGTACTAGTCAGGGCCACCCATACTAGGTTTGGTTTGCTGTGAGCGATCAGATTGAAATCTCCCACCATCACCAGCCTGCAGTAGCTAGCGTTGTGATGAAAACTGGCCAAACCCCATACACGAATAAGTACGCGTCTGAGGCCTTTGTCCTACACTGAGCTAGAAACGGCTGGATTTGTTGTTCAATTTAACTTCTATAATTATCACAGTTTTAACAAAGCGAATTATCATACATCGTTCATCCCAAGGAACAGAGATGAATGGTATGGCGACATGTGGCAACTCGCCTACAGGGAAGTGAACGATTGAAGTTGCTCACTTCACTTTCTATATATATTTTTATTACCTTTTGTTTAGAAATAATTAAACTCCTTTCTCTCTGGACTTTCATTGTTTTGACAGGGCCATTTAATCTTATTTAACGTGGGAACGTTACTCATTGTACTCTGGCAATTACTGGTGTCTATAGCATGAGTTGCCAGTTGGTGATATTTCTCATAGAAGATTCCAAGTGTTACCATAAAGGCTGCCCCTTTTTTTAATGGATTACCTTCCTGTTTCCTCCTTTTATATTGGATTATTTTCTCTCTCTCTCTCTCTCTCTCTCTCTCTCTCTCTCTCTTTAAATTTATAAATTACCTACACAAACAAAAATATATTCTGAGTGGGGATACCATAACGTGGTGAAAGAGTTTGTATATCGCCGCGATCAGCAAAGCTGTACTAGTCGCCCCCACACATACTAGGTTGGTTTACTTTGAGCGATCAGACCAAAGCCTCCCACCATCACCACTTTGCACTGGCCAGTGTGGTGAAGAAAATTGGCCAAACCCCAGACATTAATATGGACATGTCTGAGGTTTTTGTCGTGCAGTTTATACCGTATATCATCATCATCATCTCCTCCTACGCCTATTGACGCAAAGGGCCTCGGTTAGATTTCGCCAGTCGTCTCTATCTTCAGCTTTTAATTCAATACCTCTCCATTCATCTCCTCCACTTCATGCTTCGTAATCCACAGCCATGTAGGCCTGGGTCTTCCAACTCTTCAAGTGCCTTGTGGAGCCCACTTGATAGTTTGGCGTTCGAGGCAAGTGGTGCTACATTTATGAAAGCTTTGACGTGCTAATAATGAGCATCACTTGCAAATTAACGAACTAGCCCACAACAACACAACTGCTCTGCGACCCACAGCAACTGACCAACCACCAGGTACATCGATGATTCAAATACAGACTCCCTGTGCTCAGTTTCTTTTCTGAAAGCGCAGTTGCGTGCAGATCTGCGCTCGTGCGTGCGGTGAAATGGTGAGACTCGTTGTGCAGATGTTGTGTTTGTGAAAGCTTTTAAGAAAAAAAGTATTGTTATTATTATTATTGTTGTTGTTATTATTATTATTATTGTTATTATTATTATTGTTATTATTATTATTATTGTTATTATTATTATTATTATTGTTATTATTATTATGAATTAGCTTGAATCTCTCTCTCTCTCTCAGTACAAGGAATAATTAGAATATCTTATATATAATATATATATATATATATATATATGTGTGTGTGTGTGTGTGTGTCTGAGTGTGTGTGTGTGTGTGTGTGTCTGAGTGTGTGTGTGCGTGCGTGCGTATCTATACGCAGTTGTGCGTAATAGGAATGCCAAGGTCCGAGCTTTTTTCCCTCTTCGACCGACTGTGGAATTCCAATGTTTTTTTTGTTCGGAATAATAATTTATATTGTTGTAAATAGATATTTTTGAAATGTATTTTTTTATTGTTGTTGTATTTTTGTTGTATTTTTTTGTATTTTTGTTGTATTTCTGTATTTTTTGTATTTTTTTGTATTTTTTGTATTTTTTGTATTTTTGTTGTATTTTAATTGTATTTTTGTTGTATAGCTGCGTT
>NC_090749.1:106461735-106471294 GCF_036898095.1 Palaemon carinicauda
AATTAAAACGGACCAGTAGGGGAAGAGGTACTCTCTTAAGAAGAAGAAGAAGAAGAAGAAGAAGAAGAAGAAGAAGAAGAAGAAGAAGAAGAAGAAGAAGAAGAAGAAGAAGAAGAAGAAGAAGCAGAGGGACGTGTTATGACACAGACATGTTGGACTCTCCAACAGTCATAATTTAGGGTCGTTTTAAACTTTTTTACACAACCGTGTAATTGTTGATTCCATGGTGGGTTGTTTAGATGAGAGAGAGAGAGAGAGAGAGAGAGAGAGAGAGAGAGAGAGAGAGAGAGAGAGAGAGATTTTATGAATCCTTCCCCTGGTGTTAATTCCTGTAAGTCTTAATGTTTCTTGTTTCAAAGCGTTTATATTGTGATGCTCAGAGCTAAATGACCTTATGCTTTTAAAGCTATGGCCAACTATATTCAACTGACCACCAGGTACATTAACTATGGCTTAAATAAGCAGAGGAAAAACTGGCTTTAAGGGAACTAAACTCAGACGCTTCCACAGTATCCTGAAAGTCATGATCATAACAGAATATGCGTACAAGAAATTGACATGTACTATCTTACATCCATAATTTACCAGACTTTAATAATAATGATAATAATAATAATAATAATAATACAAAATACACAAATATTGTTAACATTTCAAAATCTAAGAATTCTGGAAAGGAGATAGTTACCATCTTCATCATGGTACCCAGAAGAGGAAGAGCATACTTTGAATCCTCAAAACCCTACAAAATAGAAATTTAAGATTGAAGGGATCCTGCAATGACCCTTTACTTATGTCTACAATGCACCTTGTTAGGTTTACTGACTGCGCTACCCATCTTTGAAAGATGAAGGTAAAGGAAATAACAGTCGAGTAGGCGGAGCTTACATTTAAACTTACATAGTAAATAAATAGATGTTTCACTCTTATGTCTTAGCTGAGAATGTAGCTTTTTCTAGTCCACTGCAGGACAAAGACCTCAGACGTCAATTTATGTATGGGGTTCGCCCAATTTCATCACTACGCCGGCGAGTGCGTATTGATGATGGTGGGAGATTTTCGTCTGATCGCTTACATCAAACCAACCAAGCAAGGGTAACCCTAACTAGTACAGCTTTGCTGATCATGGCGATACGCAAACTCATTTACCAAGGTATCCCCACCCAGAAAGGGAATTAGAATACAGGGAAGAACAAAACCAAGTCCAAACTAGGAATACTCCAAATGCAATGTTTAAGAGAACATTTGAGTAAAAAGTGAACTCAGTTTAAGAGAACATTTGAGTGCAAAGAGAACTCAGGTCCAAACTAGGAATAACCCAAATACAATGTTTAAGAGAACACTTGAGTACAAAGGGAACTCAGGTCCAAACTAGGAATACCCCCAAATGCAATGTTTAAGAGAACATTTGAGTACAAAGGGAACTCAGGTCCAAACTAGGAATACCCCCAAATGCAATGTTTAAGAGAACACTTGAGTACAAAGGGAACTCAGGTCCAAACTAGGAATACCCCCAAATGCAATGTTTAAGAGAACATTCGAGTACAAAGGGAACTCAGGTCCAAACTAGGAATACCCCCAAATGCAATGTTTAAGAGAACATTCGAGTACAAAGGGAACTCAGGTCCAAACTAGGAATACCCCCAAATGCAATGTTTAAGAGAACATTCGAGTACAAAGGGAACTCAGGTCCAAACTAGGAATACCCCCAAATGCAATGTTTAAGAGAACACTCGAGTACAAAGGGAACTCAGGTCCAAACTAGGAATACCCCCAAATACAATGTTTAAGAGAACACCTGAGTGTAAAGGGAACCCAGATCCAAACTAGGAATACCCCCAAATGCAATGTTTAAGAGAACATTTGAGTACAAAGGGAACTCAGGTTCAAACTAGGAATACCCCCAAATGCAATGTTTAAGAGAACACTTGAGTACAAAGGGAACTCAGGTCCAAACTAGGAATACCCCCAAATGCAATGTTTAAGAGAACACTTGAGTACAAAGGGAACTCAGGTCCAAACTAGAAATACTACAAATACAATGTTTAAGAGAACATTTGAGTACAAAGGGAACTCAGGTCCAAACTTGGAATACCCAAATACAAAGGTCAAGAGAACATTAGGCTGCAAAACTATAACTACTTCTCAAGAGAAATGGAAGAAAAATGAAACAAAGGCCACTATCTTTGTCCGGTCCGTTGCATCACTGAACGCGGAGCGCTCGAGTCACGCGATGCGATTAAACTTTCTTAATTAGAGATGCCTGAAACGCATGACTTGGCTGCATTGCTCGTTGGCTATCCACATTGTTGTTATGTCCTCACGTCCTTCTATTTTCTTAATATTGAATAGAAGGCTATAAAGTGGGTGCAGCTGTTATGGTACTGCTATCTTCACTATCATCACATCCCTTTCTCTACTTCCTTAGTGCTGAATAGAAGGCTATAAAGTGGGTGCAGCTAGGGGCGAAGGAGTGCTGTAGACTACTAAATAATGCCTACAGTACGCCAAACTATAGTCACTACTGCTCTATAGGAGATATTGTTTTATACACAAAAATACATGTGGATATCCTTCTATTGAATAATTATTACTATTATTATTTTATTATTAATTACTAGTGTATGCAACCCGTCACATATGATAGCTAAAATATATATATATATATATATATATATATATATATATATATATATATATATATATATATGCAGATATATGCACACATACACAGATTCAACTCTTCCCACCCAGTCCCCCTTTCCTAACTACTACATGGCAGTTTGGGCAATTTTTGGGAGATTGTTGTTTTCGAGTGGTTGCCACTCGGCGTATAATAACAGAATGGGTCCCTAGACATTACTAAAAAAACAGGGGAAGGAAAAGATGACAATGAATTGACGAACTAAGAAAATTTGCTGGTATAACCTGGCATAGAATGACCATAAACAGACGTAAGTGGAGGGACATGTCTGAGGCCTTTGTCCTGCAGGGGACAAGTAACCGATGATGATGATGATGATGATAGATATAAATTATATATAGCCAGACACTAGTTCATTATCATATCGGATATATTTAAAATCCACAATAGAAAAACACATTAAAATAAACAAAAGACAAATAAGTTATTTTAAACTTACAATATGAATATAAAATGAGAAATAAAGCTAAGAAAGAAAGAACAATTATTTAGTGGCGTCAAGTAACTTAAAGAATTTGTCACAGTCAACATTCGTCGTCTGCATTGTTTTGGTCACGAACGTCCTGGGAATAAGATCTCGCTGAACTTCGACCTACAAAATCTTCGTGAAGTTTTGGCTTTTTAAGTTTTATTAATTCATTGAAATAAATTGTTTTTATATCTTTATTTAATAATCTACTTTTGTTAAATTCTTTCATGGCAATTCTATTCTTTCGTTAAATTTCCGGAGTACATTTCTTTCTCCCAGAGTTCTGATACAAGTGACAAGAAGTTTTAACTGTTAATCATCCTGGGAAATAGGTCAAGCCAAAGGGGAAGTTTAGAGAGAGAGAGAGAGAGAGAGAGAGAGAGAGAGAGAGAGATCTATCAAGCGGTCACCAATAGCAAACGCGAGAACTGTTGTCATCTGCTGAGATGAAAATTGAGATGTTTTGACAAGTCTGTCAGAACATACCGTTATCTTTCCTGATAGAATTACAAGTCAGCTGATGTTATTATCATTATTATTATCATTATCATCATCTTCGTAGCCCAGATTCGATCCCCAGGTGAGGTTTCTTAAATCCAATTAGGGGTTCAGTCTACCTAATGTAGAGAAACACTTTGTACATGGTAGTTAGGCAACCCCTGTGAGTTGTAGCTAAGGGCTATAGGGCTATTATTGAGAGAGAGAGAGAGAGAGAGAGAGAGAGAGAGAGAGAGAGAGAGAGAGAGAGAGAGAGAGAGAGAGAGAATAAGCATTTACTTGGATGTATAATCATTATCACTAGAATTTCTTTAACCTTTTCGTTTTCTTATATAGTTTTGCTTTCAGGAAACACGGGACTAACACACACAGAGAGAGAGAGAGAGAGAGAGAGAGAGAGAGAGAGAGAGAGAGATATGACAATTTACATGGTTGTAAAATCATCATCACTAGAATTTCTTGAACCTTTTTCTCTTTTATATTTCTGCTTTCATGACACAACCGACCGCCCACTATTGTTCCACTTTTTTACATAGTTATGCTTTAAGGAAACACATACCCCCACCCCCCTCCATTGATTTGCCGTCGGCCATCCAGAAATACATACAAGAACAAAACTACGCCCCTTTCCTCTTCATGGTGCAAAACCGTTACTTGATGTTTTCTCACACTGAGATCACAATCTCATTTCATCACAGCTAGAATTTTTCACAGCATCCAAACCTCTCTCTCTCTCTCTCTCTCTCTCTCTCTCCTCTCTCTCTCTCTCTCTCTCTGGGGGGAGGGGGTGGGGGTCTACACCCCTTCCTTCCCCCTTCCTATAAGCTCCAAGAGATGTCATTGAGTTAAGGAATGCCGTTAGATGCGTCCGAATTGTTCCAAATTGGAAAATTTTTTTAATTGGCAAGTTTATCATCTTTGGAATCTTCGTCTCAGGTTGGGAAGAATTGCTTTTTGTTTTAGTTCGAGACTCTCTCTCTCTCTCTCTCATCTCTCTTCTCTCTCTCTCTCTCTCTCTCCAGTTAGACTAGATTAAAGCTTCTATGGTCCATGGCAAAGTTATGGTCCAACATTTACAACCACTACTATAAAACTATGTAAAACACTCTTCTATGCATTATTATAGATTTCCAGGCTGTGAGAGAGAGTAAAATAACTTAAAAAGAGATAAAGTAAATAATAATAAACAATAATCGAAGACTAAAAACAGAAATAACAAAGGAAAAAGAAAAAAAAAAAGCGAAGAAAAATGAAGCGAAGCTTAACCTCCGGACGTTCACGACCAATCACGCGGTTGTTCGTGACCAAAACAATGCAGACGACGTTCACGACCAGATATAATAAAAAAAGGGAACTTTAATACGATCCAGTACGCATGTTTCGTGCGCAAATTGAACGTAACTGAACGCCGGGTGAACGCTATGCAAATCTCCCCGCTGAGCGTGAACTCCGTCATCATGTTTGGTAAACAAAAAAAATAATGGTAAACATGACAACATAAAAGAGACAATTCGCTTCTACCTAACGGTAGTGAATTACCTTTTGGGGCTACCTAGTTCGAACATAGTGTTGAAGATGGAGGGGTTATTTTAATTATTTATTATTATTCATTTATCATCATTCATTAGTTAATTATAATTATAATTGTATCATTATTTATACCACTCCCCATGACATTCCAATTATTAGATTAGAATCAAAATAGATGAGAAGGACTGGTACATAGATTAAAAATTGTAATCACTTTTTTGTGGTGTGGGAATGTGGTTTAGATGGGCTGTTGATGGGTCCATCGCATGATATATGGGCAGAGAGAGAGAGAGACAGAGAGAGAGAGAGAGAGAGAACCTTTAGAATTTTAAAAGGAAATATGAGTAACATTTGCCTATTGAATATCATTGGGAAAGGGAGAGAGAGAGAGAGAGAGAGAGAGAGAGAGAGAGACAACCTTTAGAATTTTAAAAGGAAATATGAGTAACATTTTCCTATTGAATATCATTGGGAAGAGAGAGAGAGAGAGAGAGAGAGAGAGAGAGAGAAGAGAGAGAGAACCTTTAGAATTATAAAAGGAAATATGAGTAATGATATTTTCCTATTGAATATCATTGGGATGGGAGAGAGAGAGAGAGAGAGAGAGAGAGAACCTTTAGAATTATAAAAGGAAATATGAGTAATGATATTTTCCTATTGAATATCATTGGGATGGGAGAGAGAGAGAGAGAGAGAGAGAGAGAGAGAGAGAACCTTTAGAATTATAAAAGGAAATATGAGTAATGATATTTTCCTATTGAATATCATTGGGATGGGAGAGAGAGAGAGAGAGAGAGAGAGAGAGAGAGAGAGAGAGAGCTAATACAATACACAGAACGTCCCCAGCCCCCTAACAAAAAAGGTCCACACATTCACGCAAGCAAAAGAAAAAAAAAAAAGAAAAAAAAAGAAAAAAGTGCTTTTAAACGAAGGCATGAATACGCCATAATGACACAGACGTGTTTCCACGAGCCTTTCAAAATAAAGAAAAAATATATATATAAAAAAACACGTTTGAAGGCAAAAATCACTTCATATGAGGACTTGGGGAGGGGGGGGGGTCACCGCGAAGAATTTATAGTGTGACCGGATGTGCCTGCTTCCTTCAATAACGCTAATAATATTAATCATTGTGATTCTAGCGTTCGAAGCCCTAGCCGAAGTCTAAAGCAAGGATACGAACGCATGGAGATTTTGATGTCGAACTGAGCTGGCCGTTTTACGTTAGCCTTTGATGTTAATGAACCTGGCCGAAGGAGTTGTTATTATTATTATTATTGTGTTCGAAGTCCTAGCCGAAGTCGAAAGCAAGGATACAAACGCATGGTGATTTTGATATCAAACTGAGCTAGCCGTTTTGCGTTAGCCTTTGATGCTACTGAACCTGGCAATAGGGGTTATTATTATTATTATTATTATCACTATTATTAACTAACACTGCATGAATCTTCCACAATCTAACACAGAGGCCTCACCAATAACACATCTAACCCATCTACACTTACAGCACAGATCATCAACACCTCCTAAATCAGCCAGTTGTGGATTTAAATCGCTAAATCCCGCTAAATCCATTACGTAAATCCTGATTTAAAACCTCAATAGCAGAGTAATTGAAAAGGACCCAAGGAAATTTTGGGGGTTAATAGAAACACGTTTTTACTGGCTGGAACTACCTGTGATTACCTGACCGGAAGTCATTAATATCCGTTGTAAAAGAGAGAGAGAGAGAGAGAGAGAGAGAGAGAGAGAGAGAGAAAGAGATTAACTTTAGAATTCTGTAAAGAAATTTGAATAAATTAAAGAATATCCTCTATATATCATTAGAAGAGAGAGAGAGAGAGAGAGAGAGAGAGAGAGAGAGACTGACCTTAGAATTCTGTACAGAAATGTGAATAAATTAAAGAATATCCTTTATATATCATTGGAAAGAGAGAGAGAGAGAGAGAGAGAGAGAGAGAGAGAGAGAAAGTTGTATCATACCAAAGAACTCGAACCTTAGCTTAAACCCTAAAATAGAAATGGAAATGTCTCAGCCACAAGATCAAAACGATGCCATCTTGAAGACAAAACGGAGTCAGCTTCAGGGCTCCAAGGCTTCAGAAAGATCTAGATAGACTGGAAGCAGTACAGGCTAGGGACACCAAACATATCCTCAATTTTTCTAAATGAGGCGCACTTGTACTGACTCAGATGGATGCCCTTTTACTTTGGAAACGTTTCCTAATAGCTGATTGGTTGGAGGAAATACTTCTAACCCATCACCTACTAGGAAACTTTTCTGAGCTAAAAGGGCGCTCTGGAGAAGTATCGTTCCAACAGTAAGGTAATTTGGGTAAGTTCAAACGTTCCATCCTCTGTCTATGGACAAAGGATGGAACGTTTGAACTTATTTGATCTAAAAACTCGACGACTAAGGGGACAGTTAATAAAATTGAAATTTCTTAAAGGAATAAAAATTGTGGATTACAATCATCTATTCACGCTTAGCACATATTAGTCCAGAGGTAACGGATACAAACTGGAATTGAAAAGATACACCACTCAGTGTGATAATTTATTTACAAACAGAATACCTGATACTTGGAATAGATTTCCAGCAGATGTAGTAGACAGTAAAACGGTAAACGAGTTGAAGAATAAGTTAGACAAGGTCATAAGAACTCTCTAAACGTTTTAACTAATTCACTCTACCCAAAAGCAAATGGAGTCTCCACGAATGGAGACATCCAAAATCTTTGTAATGTTCTCTCTCTCTCTCTCTCTCTCTCTCTCTCTCAAGAATAAGTTAGATGTTTGGATCAAATCGCTCTACCCAAAAGCAAATGGAGTTTCCGCGGATGGACTAAAAAGTCTTTGAGACATCAAAAATCCTTGTAATGTTCTCTCTCTCTCTCTCTCTCTCTCTCTCTCTCTCTCTCACAAGATCAAAACTCTCTAAACGTTCAAACCAAATCGCTCTACCCAAGAGCAAATGAAGTCTCCGCGGACGGATCTAAAAACGTCTTCGAGAGATCTAAAATCCTCGTCACAAAATTTGAACTTCCAGCGAACGTATATCAAGGTCAATAGTATCTATTGAGAGAGAGAGAGAGAGAGAGAGAGAGAGAGTTTTCAAGTTCAAATTCCCACTAGATCGTTCACCTGTGACTATACCCTGGGGGCATTGCCCCGGCCTTCGTGAAAATAGCCAAGGGGGCATTTGAGACATTCCTGTGGGCGCTGCTTGGGTACTGGCAAGGTGCCTGTTGAGAGAGAGAGAGAGAGAGAGAGAACTCAAGTTATGTTACAAGTTGATATATATATATATATATATATACATAATATTATATATATATATATATATATATACATAATATTATATATATAATATATATATAACCACAACAACAAATGCATCCGTTTCTAGTCCACCGCAGGACAAAGGCCTCAGACATGTTACTATTCATGTCTGGGGTTTGGCCATTTTCATCGCTACAGTACCCACTGCGCATTGGTGAATTTGGGAGATATATATATATATATATATATACCTTAGCATGGTATGATCTACAATGCTGTACTAGTCAGGGCCACCCATGCTCGGCTGGTTTGCTGTGAGCGATAAGAATAAAGTCTCCCACCATCACCAATCCGCAGTGGCCAGCGTGGTGATGAGAACTGGGGGATTTTCTTGTAGGGATTTCTTTGAAGGGATTTTGAGAAGGTGGATTTTAAATAGGATTGCAATAGGATTTTATGGATTTATCTTATTTTAATATTTTGTCCATCTATTAATCTATCTACCTCTTTATCTATTCGTAAATATAATCTATTTATAAACAATAATAATATACAATATACATTAGAACAAACAGATTATGTAAAGTAAAATGCCACTTTCTCTAAAATGAAAAGTATTTAATTAGAGGGTCCTACCAGTATTAACTTTTGCATCAGAAACTTGGAGCCTTACTAAAGCCTTTGAACATAAGGTAGTTACAACTCAAAGAGCTATGGAAAGAATAAGGATGGGAATAACACTAAGAGACAGAAAAAGAGCAACGTGAATGTGAGAGCAAACTAAAGTAGAGGATATTCTAACATCATGTAAGAAAAAGAAATGGACATGGTAAGGACATGTAAAGAGAATGACAGACAATAGATGGACATTAGGAATAACAGAATATAGGTCCCTAGAGATTGCAAAAGAAGCAGGGGTAGGGAGAGAAGACGATGGATTGACGAAATAAGAAAGTTTGCTGGTGTGGACTGGCATAGAAAGACTTTAAACAGACGCAAATGGAAGGACACGTCTGAGGCCTTTGTTCTGCAGTGGACTAGTAACGGCTGATGATGATGATGATGAAGATATGTGT
>NC_090749.1:106471794-106474294 GCF_036898095.1 Palaemon carinicauda
CATAATAATAATAATAATAATAATAATAATAAAAATGATAATAATATTAATAAAAATAACAATAATAATAATAATAATAATAACATTAATAATAATAATAATAATAATAATAATAATAATAATAAAAATAATAATAATATGTTCTACTGGTTTGATTAAATATGGATTTATACTTTAAAAACCAGTCTTGTTTTTCTTTTAAGAAAAATACATCAATAAAAACAATTTAGGCTCATTTATACATATGTATAAAATGTATATATGACTCTTTCTTCATTCGTGAACCATTTTAATGAAAAAATAATGCTGAAATTTATAGTCCATCGCAAGACAAAGGCCTCAGACATGTCCTTATTCATGTCCGGGGTTTGGCCATCTCATCACCGAGATGGCCATTGCAGATTGGTGATGGTGGGAGACTTTAGTCTGATCAAACAGCAAACCAACCTAGTATAGGGCTCCCTAACTAAGTGCAGCCTTGCTGATCATGGCGATACGAAAAGCCTTTCACCACATTGAAGGTATCCTCACTCAGAAAGGAATATATATATATATATATATATATATATATAACAAAAATAGCTGTTTCTAGTCCACTGCAGGACAAAGGCCTCAGACATGTCCTTATTCATGTCTGGGGTTTGGCCAGTTTCATCACCAAACTATTCAGTTTGGAGACTTGACTCTGATCAAACAACAAACCAATCTAGTATGGGGCTCTCTATCTAGTGCAGCCTTTCACCACGTTGAAGGTATCCCAAAACAGATGTGAACTTTTCCATACAGAGATTAAACATCTAAAAGTAATATTTGCTAATATAGAAGTAAAATATCTCTTTGGTCTAAGACAAGCTGTTCTCCTAACTGAGACTTTTCCCTGCATTTGCCTTCTAATGCTTCTAAAATTACTATAATTTTCAACGTCTTAACTCCATGCTTGGCTGGTTCCTCGAAATTGTGAGAATGTACTCCAAGGGAGTTGTAATGCAATGTATCTTTTGTACATATTTTTTTTTAGTAGTATAGTTATCATTATAAGTCGTTACTTCGATCTCTCTCTCTCTCTCTCTCTCTCTCTCTCTCTGATGAACTGCAATAAATACACTATTTATTTTTCTCTCATGCTCCACATACACTTATGTATGAATTTATATATATATATATATATATATATGTATATATATATATATATATATACACACACACATATATATATAAGTATATATATATATATACATACACACACACATATATATATATATATATATATAATCTTTCTAAGTGTGGATACCTCAACATAGTCAAGAAAAACGCATTGCCATAACCAGCTAAAACTGTACGAGCCAAAGCCACCCATACTAGGTTGGTTTGCTCTGGGAGATCAGACACAAGTCTCCCACCATCACCAATCTGTAGTGGCCGGAGTGGTGCTGGAAACATGGCCAAACCCAAGACACGAAAAAGGACATGTCTATTACCTCTGTCCTGTAGTGGACTCGAGAAGGTTGCATCTTTAGTTAGTGTTGTGTGTGTGTGTGTGTGTGTGTGTGTGTGTGTGTATATATGTGTGTGTATATACACACGCACCCCTCAACACCAACTAAACACGATTTCTCATGAACCAAACAGTCTGAACACAACCAAATATAAAAACAGCTAAGTCACTCGTAACCATTTGCCAACACGTGCAAGGACTCAGGAGATTACATATAATAATCTCCTAATCCAGAGGGGGAGGGTTTCATTATCGTTATTCCTGCCGTCATTTAATCCGGGGTGAGTTGCATTCAAGCATCAGGGGTTATTGCAATCACCTCGTTTCAAATAACGTAGTAATCACTGTTATTTACATCGGGGACTAAAATTGTACACCGTGACTTTACTTATTTTTTTCATTTCTATAAAAATTTTATAATGATTTTTGTATTATGATATTTTTGGATATATTTGGTGTTAATTATTTCTTTTATTTAGGTACAAAATTTTATTTTTATGGTTGTATTTGGTATAAATTATTTTTTGTATATGAAATCATTTTCAAATCTCTATTCTTTATTAACTGTATTAATTATATTTTGTAAAAAAAATTTTTTTCATATTTTTCAATTCTAGAGGAATTCTGTAATGATTTTGGTATTAATTATGATATACTTGGATACATTGGGTGTTAATCCTTTTTTATATATGAAATATTTTTCAAATTTCTATTTTTTTTAATTGAAATCCCATGCTTAAGACAATAGCTTTTTGTGCTAATTATTTTTTGGTATAAGAAATATTTTACCAATTTAATTTTTTTATTGATGATAGTAATACACTGTTTATTAAAACATTTTTTATATCAATTCTTTTTTGTATCTAATATATTTTCGATTTCATTTTTTATTGAATGATGTTAATGTTTAATATTATTCCTTTTTCAATTGGGATTTAATAACTTATACCAATAAACTAATAAAAATAATAACATTAATAGTTCCAGATAATCTCATATTCTTCA
>NC_090749.1:106476794-106499294 GCF_036898095.1 Palaemon carinicauda
TGTCACGGGTATCAATGTCGATTGTTCATGGATCAGGGGTGCGAATTTCTATTCAATTAGAAAGATCATATATGTATAAATCTACTCTACCAGATAATGAATTTCCTAGCACGTCTCTACTAGCTTTGGTTTTGATCAAGCCGTACGATACAGGTATGAAAAAGCGACTGTCAGAGGTATCAAAACAATTGTTATTCATGGATCAGGGGTGCCAATTTGTATTCAATTAAAAAGATCATATATGTATAAATATACTCTACCAGATAATGAATTTCCTAGCATGTCTCTACTAGCTTTGGTTTTGATCAAGTCGTAAGGTACAGGTATGAAAAAGCGACTGTCACGGGTATCAATGTCGATTGTTATTCATGGATCAGTGGTGCGAATTTCTACTCAATTAGAAAGATCATATATGTATAAATCTACCCTACCAGAAAATGAATTTCCTAGCACGTCACATGACTAGCTTTGGTTTTGATCGAGCGGTATAGTACAGGTATGAAAAAACCGACTGTCAGGAGTACCAATTTCTGTTAACGTTCATGGATCACAGTTGCCAGTTTCCATCTAATTAGAAAGATCAAACGTGTATAAACATACTCTACCAGATAGTGAATTTCCTAGGCATTATTCAATAATTCTAAAGTATCATAAATTCTCACTGATATAATTTCAAATGCTTATGAAAATCTAGGTTGCCAATGATTACCATATTCTAGTTTTGCTAGATCATTATGTCCTACCAAAATTCTGTCATAGAGAGAGAGAGAGAGAGAGAGAGAGAGAGAGAGAGAGAGAGACTGAAAGTGATGAAAAACTTCCCACAAAAATTGCTATCAATGACGTACTTCTCATTCATTAGTAAACAATTGAGTAATAAACAAAATTAAGGACCAAAAATAAAAAAAAAATACGAACCAAATACATGTACGGTACGTACTCACCGTTAGTCTCCATGTCGGTCAAGACTTCATTTAATACAATTACTGTATGATACTCACCATGAACTGGCATAACAGCCAAAACTTTTTTAATACATGTTAATTAATATCCATTAGTTGCTAAAAGTCAATACTTTATTTAATACAAGTACAGTACTCACCATTAGTTGCCATCACAGCCAAGACCTCTCCTCCTCTGGCCTCAAGAGATATCCCGTCCAGCAGGTGGGTCCGCCCTCCTTGCCCGCGCGTCTCGTAGACCAATCCTCGGACTTGGAGATGAGGCCCCTTGAAGCCCATTCCGCCCATGCCTCCCATATCGTCCGGCCATGGGTTGTCTCGCGGGAAGAGCTTGTCGTTCAACATGGGCGGTTCTCTGTAGCCCGTGCCATCTGGAGGCTGTTTGGAAGGTGGAGCATAAGAGGATGACAATTGAGGATAGTTATTGGTAGGTTGTTGGTAGTTATTTGTGGACTGGGAGTAGTTATTTGTGGATTGGGAGTATTTATTCGTGGATTGGGAATAGTTATTTGTAGGTTGTTGATAGTTATTCGTGGATTGTGGGTAGTTAGGAGCAGGCAAGGCCTTCTGTGAGGATACGGGAGGATTCAAGTTGGAGTCGTAAGCATAGGAGGAAAGGTGGTGGTGAGATTTGCCAGAGGAAACAGGCGGCTGAAGAAACGGCTTTGAGAAAGAATATTTGGACGTCAGAGTAGGTTTCCCAGGTTTGTAAGATTGATCCGCCAATCTGTCCCACGAATCTAAGTACTGAGCATTGGCGACGTTACTCCCATAGATATTGCCGTTCGAGTATTGCGTCCCGAGACCGCCTGGGGCGTAGTGCTGGTTACCGGGCAGCTGATTCGAATGGTTATTGCCAAAGTATGGATTGCTCTCAGAGCCAAAATTATGACCGGACTTGTTACTATTTCCCTTCTGGTAAGACGAAAACTGAGACGTCTGGTAATTCTGACCGGGGAAGTTCTGGAACCCCTGCTTGCCGGTTTGATACGTAGGGTGCGTGAACTGCGTGTAAGCAGAGTTCTTCTTTCCGAGGCTAGCGAAACGGTTATAGAAATTGTTCGAGCTCTGCGAGGGCTTCTGGTGAACCTGGGGAAGTCGCCTGTACGGGGTCAGGTACGAGGACGTCGACGAAGTGGCCGGCGACGGCACAGAAGGCGGGATGGGGTGAGGACCGCCAAAATTTTTCAGTCGAATGTGTTCCATTTTCAATTTTTTTTTTTTTTTTTGTTTCAACCAATTTCAAACCAATAGCATGATTAGTCAATCCATTGTTCTAAGAGTGACCTTTCTGTATCTTAATTTCAAATGTTTTCAGACATAATTTTCAATTGTGCTAACTTTTGAGAGTATATGGATTTTGTATTGTAAATTTCAGACTTAAGCCTTAACCATAGCAGTCACTAAAACTAATGTATATTCATAATTCACAGCTTGACACCTGTGTTTTTTTTTTTTTTCAAAAATATGAAAAATTAAGACTTATTCTGTAAAATGAAAAACCATTAAAGACCTTCCATTAAAAAAAAATTCCAAATTTTCTAAAACAATTCTATAGATTAAACATTTCATAAATAAAATTTTAAAATATACTGATTTCTTCAAGTAAGATATGTTAAATTCTATAAAAAAAAATGAAAAAATAATCATGTTTATTTTATCTATCATAAAGCAGTTTGGTCAGTATATCGTATATTGAAAATATTTTATATTTATAATGATTAAAGATAAAGAAAAGGAAAGCTCGTGTTCCTCCTCAAGTGTTCATATTACCACTAAAACGTATAATCTTCAAGAGAGTCAAAGGCCCAAAGATCACTACTTTAGAAGAGTTTAAATCTCTTTTGCATTTCCCATATCACTTAGGTATAAATGTAATTATCCTTTGGTCGAAGTTCATTAATTTATCGTTAATTATTCTTAATTATCTTCACTAAATAAGTTTCTAAGAACATTCTATTAACAGTCAATGACTATTTAGTGTTTAATATTATGAAGAAAATATTATTATTAACACAGAATAAGGAAGTCGAAAGCCCAAAGATCACTATCTAAGCATTGAAGTCACTTCAACAATTATCTTGATTAAATCATCAATTAGTATATTTTCTTAATGGAATTACCAATTGATAAGAAGTACATTATCAAACCACGATTTTCCTTCACTCAAGTATTTAAATCACTCAAAAATTCCACACGAATTAAATTAAATCAATTACAATTTTTTCTTTTTTTTCCAATGAAAAACTCCGAACGCGAGAAACACAAACACGTGTTAGCCGAACAACCTCAGAGTGAAGACTGGCTCAAGCTGGTCTCTGGCAGCGGTAGCTCTCTCTCTCTCTCTCTCTCTCTCTCTCTCTCTCTCTCTCGCTCTAGACCACACAGTAGCGTCAGTCTGCTGACAGCGTGGAAGTTATCATGAGAAAAAAATAACTCAATTATGAGCGACTTATATCTTCATAAATTGGTTTTATAACGTTTAGCCACGGTTATATAGGGACTATATTGGCAGGATTGGATATAATTTATAGTTAATGAAATCTTATAATAATAATAATAATAATAATAATAATAATAATAATAATAATAATAAATTGATCTTTAAATATAACATTAACCCCATTTTTGGTATCACCTAATGAATCTCTTTATAAGCGATTAAACAATTTTTTTTTCTCTCTCTCTCTCTCTCTCTCTCTCTCTCTCTCTCTCTCTCGTTGAAGTTGTCATCAAGCGAAGAAAATACAGCTTATGAACTGTTCAGTAAGACGGTATAATTTAGGTAAACATAATATGGTAAAGTCTACGGGGGTAACACGCCATGTTTGACTATAATTATCTCATTTTATTACAAGTTGCTAAATTTACTCGATTTAATTTATTGCGATTAGATAATTAGCTTGAATTCTCTATGATGAATATGCATGTAGGGGAGAGAGAGAGAGAGAGAGAGAGAGAGAGAGAGATATGCTTACGAAACCTTTTGTAAGGATAGTTTAAATTTAGTCATTTGTGTGTATGTATGTATGTATGTATATATATATATATATGTATATTATATATATATATATATACAAATGAAAAACCTTATATATAATTACAAATGAAGTACATATAAACAAACATATTTGCATATAGTACATATATAATATATATATATATATATATATGTATGTATATATATATATATATATATATGTGTATATATATATATATATATATACAACAATACTATAAAAACATAAAAAAACTCAAAACCTAAAAACTGAAAAGAAAAATCATTTTCAAAACACCAAAATAATGACCTTTACCAACCAACAAAACAAAACAAAACAAAGACTAACACACTAAAAAAAAAACTTATATACAAAACAAAACAACAACAACACCAAAAAACACTACTTTCCTCTGTGTTCCCATCTCTCCATCTCACCTGATTGAATATAGCTCCGTGTTGCCTCGATCTTCTACTCTGCCTCGACACTAACGACATCTGTGAGCCGCCCATCTTACTAAGGGGCCTCGCTCCTCCTCTCCACCTCGCCTCTCTCTGTAGAAGCCGTCCGAAGCTAGCAGGTTGGCCTCGCTCGAACTCTGTAGAGAGAGAGATTGATTTTCATATTAGTTTGTTTAAGCTTATCTTTATTGTGATTTACCTAACTGCATCTACATGTATATATAGGTGTATGTATGTGTATATAATATATATATATATATATATATATAGGTGCTACTATAGCGTGAGATCTACCGCCATATGTCGCCTACCCAGGCGGAGGGTGAGGTTTACCACGCGACAAGCTTGGACCTTCCGCAACCTAAATGCCATGGGGTACCAGCATTCTACAGTGAACCACCAGCAATATTATGTGGATCCAGCGACAGGAGCACACACACAGGCAATTGAACGATCGTGGTTGGACGCTAAAACGATGATTCTGAAGAGATTAATGCGAGGTGTTGGTCGTCAGCTGTTCCAGTCTCATCTTGGTTATTTTTGCTGGAAGGTGATGAGAAAAAATTCCAATGATCTATTTGTGTCTTTCTTAGAAGATGTACGAAGTGTGTACCGCTAGGATAAATGTATGGAAATATATGATAATATGTTTATTTTTACCTTTATTCCCTTTTTTAATGTAATTAGAAATCCAATTATCTATTTAAGTCATTTCTAAGATATGTTTAAATAAGTGTTTATTACTTAAACAAATGTATGAAATGTGTTTTATATATGAGGGACGAATAATTTAGCAATAGACCGATAACATGTTTATTTTTACCTTTATTCCTTTTTTTAATGTAATTAGAAATACAACTATCTATTTAAGTAATTTCTAAGATATGTTTAAATTAAGTGTTTATTGTTTTGTATCGCTAGAATAAATATGGAAATATATGATAACATGTTTATTTTTACCTTTGTTAATTTTTTTTTTCAATGTAATTAAAATTCCAATTATCATTTTAAGACATTTCTAAAATATATTTAAATTGAGTGTTTATTGCTTAAAAAAATGTATGAAATGTGTTTTATCTATGAGGGACGAATAATTCAGCGGTAGACCTCACGCTATAGTGCTAACGGGAGGTAGACCTCACGCTATAGTAGCACCTATATATATATATATATATATACAGGGTATATATATACATATATAAATATATATATATATATATATATATGTGTGTATATATATATTATATATAGATATATATATATACACATATATATATATATATATATAGATATATATATACACACACATATATATATATATATATATATACAATGTAAGAAATAACCTGTATAATAAATCAATACTTAAAAAATATAAAAGTATAATCTTTAAATGAGAGAGAGAGAGAGAGAGAGAGAGAGAGAGAGAAAGCAGCAATGTTTACCATCTCCTACTCATTTCACTATCAAATACCAGAGAACACTGGCCACACAAACTACCACTTCAGAGCGATACCAGCAAACAGCAATTTAGCTCATTCCCATTCATTGCCCTTCCCGACGGCCTCCTGGCGACCCAGACAACAGGAAATCGACCCAGGGAAGGGGGGAGGGGGGGGGGGAAGGGGGCTAGATTGGACAAGATCAAGGGAAGTTGAACTGTGTGGTTATCAAAGGAAAAATTGGGTCAACATTAAAACGGGACTAAGTCCTTTCTCTCTCTCTCTCTCTCTCATCCTCTCTCTCTCTCTCTCTCTCTCTCTTTTTAAGCCTTTTATTATCATATTGGTTTGATACTAAATTTTGAAGACACAAGGAAGACATGTGAATATATATACAACCACAAACACACATACACACACACACACACATATATATATATATATATAGATATAAAGGTGTATATGAATATACAGTATAAGTATACATGTATATCCATTTAAATATATATATATATATATATATAACCATAATTAGAAGCTTATACATCTCAATAATATTTTTGAGAAAATATAATTCCAAACATAAAGGTTTAAAGGTTTCCCTCTCTCCACCCAAGCTAGGACCAAGTAGTGCCAGGCATTGGCTGCTGACGACTCAGCATAGAGACCTTGGGGCTCCCCAAAAACTCCTTAAGACTTAGCTCACAAGGATGGTGAGGTTGCAGCGACCAAAGAAAATAAAGAGTTTGAGTGGGACGTCCCTGACTGGTGAACGCCCGACTGGGGTTCGAGTTTCCCCTCAAACTCTATGGTTTCTTTGGTCGCTGCAACCTCACCATCCTTGTGAGCTAAGGATGGGGGGTTTGGGAAGCCTATAGGTCTATCTGCTGAGTTATCAGCAGCCATTGCCTTGCCCTCCTTGGTTCTAGCTTGGGTGGAGATGAGGCTTGTTCTAGCTTGGGCGGAGATGGGGCTTGGGCGCTGATCATATGTATATATGGTCAGTCTCTAAGGCATTGTCCTGCTCGATAGGGCAATGTCACTGTCCCTTGCCCGTTGCCATTCATGTGCAACTTTGAGGGGGGGGGGAGCTATAGTTAAAAGATGCTAGAAAGTGAATTAGAAGGTAAAAAAGTGGGTGTGCTTCTAATAATACCTAAAATACACCAGTTTCTTAGGTAACTTAAATTATTTTTGGTCCTGAAAAATTGACATATATTTGATAAAGAAAATAGTATTTAGATCATTCAAAAAAAAAGCTTACTTCCGTATGTGTGTATACATATATATATATATATATATATATATATATATATATATGTGTGTGTGTGTGTGTGTGTGTGTGTGTGTAATTTCAGAGAAGTGTATTCATGTATTTGTATGCTATAAATATCAACTACATTACAAATGGCAAGAATTTCCTTAAACTAGCTTTAAGTTCCAAAGGAAAAAAAAACCTATTTAAAACAAAAACAATAAAATAATAAACCCAAATAAACTCAAAAAACCCAAATTTCCAACTCACTTTAGTCCTGGTGTCCCTAGCAGATGGAGGCGGATTCCAGTCCCTGGCAGCCAATAAATCCGGGTTGCTTTTGCTACGGGTGTAGCGGTCCCCCCTCCCGATGGGGGAGACTCCTCCCCCTCCTCCTCCTCCTCCTCCACCTCCAGCCTTTCCTCCTCCTCCTCCATCGTCGCTCGAGTCGTAGCCACTGCTACCGTCGCGTCCTCGGGCCGAAGGAGGGAACACCCGGGGGAGACCGAACTTGAGGTAGGTGAACATGTTGGAACCCAGTTCGCTCTTGGGACCATACCTAAATGGAGCAGAAGAAGAAGAAGAGGTTGGGTGGGAATGTAAACAGATGGATTTTGGTGAGGTTTCTCAATAATTGAGAAGAAGGGAAGTTGGTTGAGAGTTTTCGAATGTAAACAAATGGATTTTGGTGATGTTTCTCAATAATTAAGAATAATGGAAGCTGGTTGAGAGTTCTCGAATGTAAACAAATGGATTTTGGTGAAGTTTCTCAATATGATTAATAGGGGAAGTTGGTTGAGTTCTCAAATATAAACAAATGGATATTGGTGATTTTTCGCAAATAAATTAAGAGGGGAAGTTTGTTAAGTGTTCTCGGATGTAATCAAATGGATATTGGTAATGTTTCTTAAAAGTTCAGAAGAAGATGAGAAGTAAGTTGGGAGTTCTCAAATGTAAACAAATGGATTTTGGTGATGTTTCTCAAAAAATTGAGAAGAATGGAAGTTGGTTGAGAGTTTTCAAATGTAAACAAATGGATATTGGTGATGTTTCTCAAAAAATTAGAAATTGTAAGTTGGTTGAGTTTTAAAATGTAAACAAAAAGATCTTTTGATGTTTCTCAATCATTAAGAGGAGGAGTTGACTGAGAGTTCTCGAATGTAAACAAATGGATTTTGGTAATGTTTCTTGAAAGTTGTGAAGAAAATGAGAATTTGGAAGTTGTGAAGAAATTAGAATTTGGGAGTTATTGAATATAAATAAATAAAAATTGGTAATGTATCTTAAAAAACTGAGAAGACGACGGGAAGTTAGTTGGGAGTTATCAAACGCACAAAAATGAATATTAGTAAAGTTTCTTAAATTGGGAACATTTATAATACTGATTTCTATAAAAAAAGGGAGAAGATAAGAGGTTAGTTAGCTAATAATTTAAATTAATATTGATTTAACAACAACGAAGAATAAGATATATTCTCTGGTTAATTGAAAGTTCTCAAATGTACTAAAATAGATATCAGCAATGTTTCTCAGAAAAAAAATTAACAGTAATATCGTTCTTCGAAAAAGATGTATTACTAGTTATTTGATAATTTAAAAACGGTATTTGATAATTTTTTAGTAATTTTAATAAACTAAATACTAGTATTCCCTTAAAATGGTAATAAAATAATTAGTATTGTTTCTTAAAAAATTTGAAAAACTACTAATATTATTTTGTTAAAAAATTGAAAAAGGTTTATTGACTAATAATATTTTGCTAAAAAATTGAAAAAGGTTTATTGACTAATAATATTTTGTTAAAAAATTTAAAAAGGTTTATTGACTAATAATATTTTGCTAAAAAATTGAAAAAGGTTTATTGACTAATAATATTTTGTTAAAAAATTGAAAAAGGTTTATTGACTTATAATATTTTGTTAAAAATTTGAAAAAGGTTTATTGACTAATAATATTTTGTTAAAAAATTGAAAAAGGTTTATTGACTTATAATATTTTGTTAAAAAATTGAAAAAGGTTTATTGACTTATAATATTTTGTTAAAAAATTGAAAAAGGTTTATTGACTTATAATATTTTGTTAAAAAATTGAAAAAGGTTTATTGACTTATAATATTTTGTTAAAAAATTGAAAAAGGTTTATTGACTTATAATATTTTGTTAAAAATTTGAAAAAGGTTTATTGACTAATAATATTTTGTTAAAAAATTGAAAAAGGTTTATTGACTTATAATATTTTGTTAAAAAATTGAAAAAGGTTTATTGACTTATAATATTTTGTTAAAAAATTGAAAAAGGTTTATTGACTTATAATATTTTGCTAAAAAATTGAAAAAGGTTTATTGACTAATAATATTTTGTTAAAAAATTTAAAAAGGTTTATTGACTAATAATATTTTGCTAAAAAATTGAAAAAGGTTTATTGACTAATAATATTTTGTTAAAAAATTGAAAAAGGTTTATTGACTTATAATATTTTGTTAAAAATTTGAAAAAGGTTTATTGACTAATAATATTTTGTTAAAAAATTGAAAAAGGTTTATTGACAAAAATATTTTGTTAAAAAATTGAAAAAGGTTTATTGACTAAAAATATTTTGTTAAAAATTTGGAAAAGGTTTATTTGGTGTCTTATTATAAAGGCTCTAGTGTACATGACCTGTCAAAAATGACGGGTAAATATCTAGATAGACATACACACACGCATGCACACAGATTCAACCCATCCCACCTACCACATGGCTATTTGGGCAATTTGTGGGAGATTTTTTTTATTTTCCTTTTGATGTGACACAAAATGTGACAATATTTTCCATGTGACTCAAAAGATATATATATATATATATATATATATACTGTATATATAGATATCTTTGTCTATATATATATGCCTTTTATATGTATTTATATATATGTTTATATATATATATATATATATATGTATATATATATATATATATATATAATATATACATATATACGGTATATATATATATATATATATCCAGACATTTGCCCTTTATTATATAATGGCGATGAAAATTGACAATATTAATATCAAAATAAAAAAAAATTAAATTATTAACTCTAAAAATTGTAGATAAATAAACTTAAAACATATATAAACTTATTTAATATTAATAATCTCTTTAAATATGTAAACTAAATTATATCAATAGAAATATCAATAAAGTTTATTAAAATAACACAATAAAAAAATTCCTCTTAACACCTTTAAAACTTACATGTACGATAATCGTATCAAAGTAATAAACTGTTTTTACGAGAAGTACGATGCAAAAGCCTGGAAGTTGCCAGGTGCACGATAACTGTCCCCGGGGAAGGACCATAATCTGTTTCCCACGCTGCCTATTCTTAAGGCTATTGAACCTATTGTTGGTTGCATGCCTGCCGCTCTCTCTCTCTGTCTCTCTCTCTCTCTCTCTCTCTCTCTCTCTCTTTCCGTTCATATTTTTTCCGTTAGATATTTTTTTCTTCCTTCCCTTCCTGAATTTATCATCTCTCTCTCTCTCTCTCTCTCTCTCTCTCTCTCTCTCTCTTTATATATAGATATTATATATATACATATTGTATATAGATATAATTTATATATGCATGTATATATATATATATATATATATCAAAAGGGCTTATAACATCCTATTTGTTCCACCTAAGGTTGTAGCTTAGATAATAATAATAATAATAATAATATAATAATAATAATAATAAAAACAACAATCTATCAACAAAAACTCTACGGGATTTGCACACCACATTCGTCCATTTTCATTCACAGAAAACGTAACATATTTAAATGCCTAACTAAACTAAACACTCCAAAACCTAAGGCAGAATTTCTCTGTAAATTCTAGGGACTCCTGGTTACTATCTGAATGCAGTAATGATAAAAGACAAATCAGGAGATAATTAAGCATAAATAGCGTAAAAGTAAAGATCTATGGTCAAAATTCATGGTAAAAATTCGCAAAAATAATTAGGAATTATATATTTCCTGTCATGAGATTTTTGACAAATATCAACACCAAAAGATGACAACGCATTAAAACCCGATAAGTTTAATAAATAGGTAAATATTATATATAATTGTTCAAAATAATAATAATATTCAAAATAGATTTAATAAGAACCGTATATTATAAAAAAAGGTCTAGAAATAACTTTCCAAAATTTAGAATATTGATCTTATTAATAATGTTTAGAAAATAGATACTAATACTACTATGGGTATTTGGTCATCTAAAAATACTGCTATTAGAATGAAAATGCTACTACTACTACTACTACTACTACTACTACTACTACTAATAATAATAATAATAATAATAATAATACTAATAATAATAATAATAACAATAACTCTTAACTCAGGGGGTTAACTACTGCACTGTAATTGTTCAGTGGCTATTTTCCTCTTAAGGATAAGGGTAGAAGAGACTCTTGAGCTATGGTAAGCAGCTCTTCTAGGAGAAGGACACTCCAAAATCAAACCATTGTTCTCTCGTCTTGGGTAGAGCCATAGCCTCTGTACCATGGTCTTCCACTTTCTTAGGGTACAGTTCTCTTGCTTGAGGGTACACTCAGGCAGACTTTTCTATCTAGTTTCTCATTTCCTTGCCTCACTGGGCTATTTTCCCTGTTAGAGCCCTTATAGGGCTTATAGCATCCTGTTTTTTTAACTAGGGTTGTAGCTTCGATGATAATAATAATAATAATAATAATAATAATAATAATAATAATAATAATAATAATTAGGCACTTTTCTATCTGGTTCCTTTCCTAACTGGGCTATTTTCCTTATTGCAGGCCTTATAGGGCCTAAAGCATCCTACTTTTTCAATTAGGGTTGTAGCTTAGCTGCTAATAATAATAATAATAATAATCTATCTATTTACCAAGGCACTTACCCCAATTTTGGGGGGTAGCCGACATCAAATAAATTAACAAAAGGGGTACCTTTCATCTCTACGCTCCTCCCACCCTGACAAGGGATTCATCCGAGTTTGGCTGGTACTGTTGGGGTGC
Source organism: Palaemon carinicauda (assembly GCF_036898095.1). Classification (NCBI taxonomy): domain Eukaryota; kingdom Metazoa; phylum Arthropoda; class Malacostraca; order Decapoda; family Palaemonidae; genus Palaemon; species Palaemon carinicauda. The sequence goes on from NC_090749.1 coordinate 106,488,958, forward strand.
CACAGCCCACCCTTCCCCGTTATCCTCCACAGATGAAGTTTCATATGCTGAATCACCTACTGCTGTTACATCCGCGGTCACCTTGACAGCAGGGCGTACCGAAACTGCGTCACAATTGCTCGTCATTCACTCCTATTTCTAGCACGCTCTCTTGCCTCTCTCACATCTATCCTCCTATCACCCAGTGCTTTCTTCACTCCATATATCCACCCAAACCTTGGCCTTCCTCTTTTACTTCTCCCATCAACTCTTGCATTCATTACCTTCTTTAGCAGACAGTCACTTCCAATTTTCTCAACATGGCCAAACCACCTCAACACATTCATATCCACTCTAGCTACTAAATCATTTCTTAAACCCGTTCTCATCCTCACTACTTCGTTCCTAACCCTATCTACTCGAGATACACCAGCCATACTCCTTAGACACTTCATCTCAAACACATTCAATTTCTGTCTCTCCGTCACTTTCATTCCCCACAACTCCGATCCATACATCACAGTTGGTACAATCACTTTCTCATACAGAACTCTCTTTATATTCATGCCCAACCCTCTATTCTTTACCACTCCCTTCACTGGCCCCCACACTTTGCATCCTTCATTCACTCTCTGACGTACATCTGCTTCCACTCCACCATTTGCTGCAACAACAGACCCCAAGTACTTGAACTGATCTACTTCAAGTAACTTTCCATTCAACATGACATTCAACCTCGCACCACCTTCCCTTCTCGTACATCTCATAACCTTACTCTTACCCACATTAACTCTCAACTTCCTTCTTTCACACACTTCCAAATTCTGTCACTAATCAGCCAAGCTTCTCGTCTGCGTCCGCAACCAGTACAGTATCATCCGCAAACAACAACTGATTCATAATCACTCTCGTCTATCAGTTTCAATCATCGACCAAGTGCTCGAGCATTCACCTCTCTTACCACTCCATCAACAAGCAAGTTGAACACCCATGGTGACACCACACATCCCTGTCTCAGCCCACTCTTACTGGAAACCACTCGCTCACTTCATTTCCTAACACACTTTACTACCTATGTAGAAACTTTCAACATCGCTTCCCTATCAACTCTACCATACGCTTTCTCCAGATCCATAAACGCAACATACACCTCCTTACCTTTTGCTAAATATTTCTCGCATATCTGCCTAACTGTAAAAATCTGATTCATACAACCCCTACCTCTTCTAAAACCACCCTGTACTTCTAAGATTGCATTCTCTGTTTTATCCTTAATCCTATTAATCATTACTTTACCATACACTTTTCCAACTACACTCAACAAACTAATACCCCTTGAATTACAACACTCATGCACATCTCCCTTACCCTTAATAGTGGTACAATACACGCACAAACCCAGTGTACCAATCTACTGGTACCATTGACAACATAAAACACATATTAAACAATCTCACCAAACATTCAAGTACATAATAATAATAATAATAATACTAATAATAATAATAATAATAATAATAATAATAATAATAATAACACCTACCTTGGATTATTGAGTATAGAATGGACAGTGGATTCTCTGAGTTGGAAATTACCAAAGGGGGGAGGGGCCTTCTTCCTGTGAGCCCAGGGCTGAATCCGTGAAGTCAGAATTTAGATTTTGCCTGTAGATGGACCAGGCGTGTAGGTCCTCGCTGGCTGTGAGCAGGGCAGAGCCTGTAATCAAAGAAGAGAGAGGCGGTTAGGTATGAGGAGAGAGAGAGAGAGAGAGAGAGAGAGAGAGAGAGAGTTCAGTATAAAATGCATAAGAATGTGGGCATTATTGTGCATGCTAAAGAGAGAATACTATATATTATGATGGGTGTGTGTGCATGAGAGAGAGAGAGAGAGAGAGAGAGAGAGAGAGAGAGAAATATTTTCAGTATAAGATGTATGCATGAATGTAAGCAAAACTGTATAATCTAAAGAGAAAAGACTATATATAACATGAGAGAGAGAGAGAGAGAGAGAGAGAGAGAGAGAGATTTTCAGTACAAGATATATATATAAATGTAAGCAAAACTATATTTTAAAGAGTAGATTATATATGACTGTGTGTACTTTAGAGACCATTATGGTGTGTGTACTTGAGAGAGAGAGAGAGAGAGAGAGAGAGAGAGATTTAGCCTGCCCCTAACAAAACTAATAGTAACACTATAGAACTCACCTTTCCATATTCACAGCAACCCCAAAAACATTCGTCAGTTTCATGCACACTCTCAAACCAGACTGACTTCAGAATAGCGAAGTCCCCCTTAAGAAATAAACAAGCCACAAGCTAAGACATAGACGTCACCTATTTCTTTAAGACATAATTACAACCAGACACCATTATTTGATGTGGGTGGATGATGAGAATTAGCCACAAGTCGTAAAAATAAAAGACTGACAGATGTTTGGTTAAGTTTTTTCATTGTCTAGTACAAAATATATTTCTATATCTCTATTTCGGTGGAATTTCAAAAGTTCAAACTTGCAGATAATATTTTTATGTTGAAAATGGCTGATATAAGTCTCCTCTTTACAGTTTATTTAAGAGATCTATTTTAATGTTGCTACTTTTTCTTAAAATATATTATTTTGATTGTTCATTACTTCTCTTGTAGTTTATTTGTTTCCTTATTTCTCTTTCCTCACTGGGCTATTTTTTGGTGTTGGAGCCCTTATAGGGCTTCTAGCATCCTGCTTTTCCAACTAGGGTTGTAGCTTAGCAAGTAATATTAATAATCATAAAAATACATTTGTATATATCTCTAAATCGGTGGAACTTCAAAATTTCAAACTTGCAGCGAATGTTTTTATGTTAAAATGGCTGACATTTTAACTTAATTCTAATAGTCAGATCTCAATACTAATCAGTATTCTAGAAGTTTTATCCAGCTACAACCAGATTGTGGAATGATCTTCCTAATTAGGCAGTTGAATCGGTGGAACTTCAGAACTTCAAACTTGCTGCGAATGTTTTTATGTTGAGCAGGCTGACATAAGTCTCTCTTGTTGTTGTTGCTGTTCTTAAAATATGTTGTATTAATTGTTCATTACTTCTCTTGTAGTTTATTTGTTTCCTTATTTCCTTTCCTCACTGGGCATTTTTTTCCCTGTTGAAGCCATTGGACTTAGAGCATCCTGCTTTTCCAACTAGGGTTATAGCTTAGCTAGTAATAATAATAATCATAAAAAATACATTTATACATTATATACATCATACAATTTGACTTAATTGTTTATTTTTCTATAGAAAAAGTCCCTGCCTAGCGTTCTACCGGACTGGGATTCGAGTCCCATCAAACTCGATAGTTTCTTGAGTCATCAGCAGCCATTGCCTGGCCCGCCTTAGTCCTAGCTTGGGTGGAGAGGGGACTTGGGCGCTGATCATATGCATATATGATCAGTCTCTAGGGCATTGTCCTGCTTGATAGGGCAATGTCACTGTCCTTGCCTCTGCCAAAATCCCTAATTCTGACTATCCATTACATTCAGGTCTTCCCAGACTGTAATATCATCTTTGTACATTAATACTAAATATGATGTTAATTTCACAGCCAGGCCTTCTCCACCATAAGGCTCAATACTACTCATTACTCTAGAAGTTTTATTCCAGCTGTGACCAGATTTTGGAATGATCTCCCTAATCGGGCACTTGAATCGGTGGCATTTCCGAAGTTAAAACTTGCAGCGAATGTTTTTACGTTGAACAAATTGAAATAAGTTTCTCTTCATAGTTTATATATGAAAGATATATATTTTAATACTTCTACTTCTATTATATAGTTTATTCATGTCCTTATATCCTTTCCTCACTAGGCTATTTATCCATGTTGGAGCCCTTGGGCTTTTAGCATCCTGCTTTTCCAATTATGGTTATAGCTTAGCTAGTAATAATAATAATATAAAAACAAGATTCAATTCCCTGTTCCATTCAATCTTTTCTTACATTATTAAAAGGATATATAACCTCTATTTAGCCTTCACATCTCACTAACACCACATCAATCCCTTTCACTAAAAATGCGCCAGGAAACTTTCTCCCAATAAATAGCTCCTCAACAACATGTCAGCCCCAGAAATAAATCCTGCATTATTCAAATTATCATACATACTAATATATCCTAATTATTATACCAAGTCAAACCAACATTTCATACAGATCAACAACAACAACAACAACAACAACAATAAATGCAGCCGTTTTCTAGTCCACTGCAGGACAAAGATTGATATCTCGGGTTTGGCCAGTTTTCAGCATCATGTTACCCACTGCGGATTGGTGATGGTGGGAGATTTTAGCCTGAATGCTCACGGCGAACCAACTTAGTATGGCTGGCCATGACTGGAACAGCTTTGCTGATCACGGCGATACGCAATACCCCTTTTCACTGCGTTAAGATATCCACACTCAGATGCATTATACAGGAAGTCCTCTGCTTATACATCTAAACATAGCCATTTCTAGTCCGCTGCAGGACAAAGGCCTCATACATGTCATTATTCATGTCTGGGGTTAATTTTTTTCATCATGCTAGCCAGTACGGATTGGTGACAGTGGGAGATTTTAAGTCTGAGCGCTCACGGCGAACCAACTAAGTATGGGTGTCCCTGACTAGTACAGCATGACTGATCATGGCGATATGCAAACCCTTTCATCGCGTTGAGGTATTCACACTCAGATGCCTTATACAGAAAGTCCTCTGCTTACACATCTAAACATAGCCACTTCTAGTCCGGTGCAGGACAAAGGCCTCATACATGTCCTTATTCATGTCTGGGGTTATGCTAGTTTTCTTCATCACGCTGGCCAGTACGGATTGGTGACGGTGGGAGATTTTTAGTCCGAGTGCTCACGGCGAACCAACTTAGTATGGGGTGCCATGACTAGTACAGCTTGACTGATCACGGCGATACGCAAAACCCTTTCACCGCGTTAAGGTATTCACACTCAGATACCTTAGAGAAAGTCCTCAGCAAGGGACAGTGACAGTGCCCCATTAAGCAGGACAATGTCCTAGAGACTGACCACATATCATATGATCAGCGCCCAAGCCTCCTCTCCACCCAAGCTAGGACCAGGGAGTGCCACGCAGTGGCTGCTGATGACTCAGCAGATAGAGCTATAGGCTCCCTCCAAACCCCCCAACCTTAGCTCACAAGGATGGTAAGGTTGCAGACACTAGTGGCACTAACGAGTCTGAGCGGGACTCGAACCCCCGACTGGCAAACACCAGACAGAGACCTTACCAATCAGGCCACGACAACCCTAACTCTCATTTAACAGAAAAAGTGTCAAGAAATTGACCCATTTCATATTGCAAATGTCTTATTGCTAATGTATTAGACTATATAATATTGTTTTCTTACAGCGTTTCTTTATCTTATCTTTCTTATTTTAGTTGGATTTGTTCGTACATTCTGGGGATCCAAAAATTAACTAGGAAAACAAAAATCTATGTCTATATTTTCCAAACAGAATCCCAACCTATATATATATATATATATATAAATATATATATATATATATATATATAAATATATATATATATATATATATACATATATATTTATATATATATATATTATATATATAGTATATATATAAATATATATATATATATATATATATGTATATATATATATATATACATATATATATATATATTTATATATATATGTATATATATATATATATGTATATATATATATATATATATGTCAAATCTAGATTGAAAATATTATCATCGTCATCTCCTCCTACGCCTACTGACGCAAAGGGCCTCGGCTAGATCTCGCCAGTCGTCTCCATCTTGAGCTTCTAAATCAATACCTCTCCATTCATCATCTACTTCGCGCTTCATAGTCCTCAGCCACATAGGCCTGGGTCCTCCAACTCTTCTGGTGCCTTATGGAGTCCAGCTGAACGTTTGGAGAACTAATCTCTCCTTGGGGAGTGCGAACAGCATGACCAAACCATCTACCCATCACCATGATCTTATCCAAATATGACACTCGAGTAATCTCTCTCATTGTTTCATTTCTAATGGAGATAGACATGAGTCTTTTTATAGTTTATATATGACATATTTGTTTTTGATGTTGTTAATAGTTTATATATGACATGTCTGTTTTGACTTTGTTACTTTTTTTAGAATGATTTAATTGTTAATTTGTTCTCTTCATTTATTTATTTCCTTATTTCCTTTCCTCACTGGGCTATTTTTCCCTGTTGGAGCCCCTGGGTTTATAGCATCTTGCTTTTCCAACTAGGGTTGTAGCTTGGATAGTTTTATATATATATATATATATATATATGTATATATATATATATATATATGTATATATATATATATATATATATGTATATATATATATATATATATATATATACAGGTCTATAAATTGAGAAACTGACAGAGAATGACAGATGTACATAATAAGATCGTATAACTTGCCAATAAATCAGAAACTGGGCCACACTGTTATCAGCTTGGTACATCTTGGTCCATATGTCCAAAAATGATCATATTGATCCAACTTGGTCCGTGTGTCCCAAATGGGTTATAAACAAATCTAATTTCGTTTGTCAATTTGTTTCTCTGTTTATATCTATATTGATATACATGATCATTTTAAAGTTATTTTCTTATTCATAATTCTGCATCATGAAATCATGTATGTGAATATTATTTCTGTCAGATTTTTAGATATAATATTGTTGGCTAAGTATTCATAGATATGCACATGCTCCTCTCTCTCATCAGGGTATGAGTACTCCCTCTCCCCCTGTCCAAGGATGGGGAGATCAGAGCATAATATATATATATATATATATATATGTAATTATATACAATATGTGTGTGTATGTATATATATATATATATATCAGAGCATATATATATATATATATATATCAGAGCATAATATATATATATATATATATATATATTATATATATATATATATATATATCAGAGCATAATATATATATATATATATATATAGCCTATGATGCAGCCCATAGGTATTGAAAAAAAGTTTCCATGGAGTCTATAACACCTGAGCTTGTTCCCATAAAATCTATCAGACCTGAGCATATATAATGTTTAACAATTAAGCCCATATAAACCCATCTCAGGGGCCGGGAGGGCCAATCAGCCTAAGTAGAAACTTCTTACGTTGCATTTCAGCTCAAGGTGAAGCCAGGGAAGGCTCACTAACAGCGCGTCGTACCCCCTAACATAAAATGCACTATTGAAAAAACTACTACTACTACTACTACTACTACTACTACTACTACTACTACTAATAATAATAATAATAATTACCTGTATTAGGCCTAGAGGGGGGCGGCCTAGGCTCCGATATGGTGGAGGGAGGGACTGAGTACCTCCTCTCCATCGTGTTCAGTTCCCATAATTCGCTCATTCTGGAAGAGAAGAAGAAGAAACGGGGCAATAAATATTTGTGTTCACGGTAATAATAATAATTGGAAGATATGAGAAGAGATAGGCAAGTGAATATGTGTTAATAATAATAATAATAATAATAATAATAATAATAATAATATTTCTAATGAAAAGTTGGTTGAACGATGTTATTTAAGTCACCCGTCTAAAAAGGATTTCAGAGAAAATGGGTATCACTATTTTCGTAAAGAAAATGGGAAACATACAGTATCAGGTGAGACTGAACAGACGGACAGAGAGAGAGAGAGAGAGAGAGAGAGAGAGAGAGAGAGACCCATCATACATTAATATAAACACTCAAGCTACCTCTACACCCAAACTAGGACCAAGGAGAGCCAGGAATGAATTCTAATGAGTCCGCTTTTATCTTTCGTATTCAATGTGTGCACTTGATTCCATAATGTAGAGGTAGTTTAACAGACTCTTTATAAATATGCGATTGGGCCAGAAAAATATAGGCTGATAAAATAATACGTAAAAGTTAAGAAGATCGAAAGCAAATGAAAAATGCCCTTTTCAAAGCCATTTATGATCTGTCTCCTCTTCGATTTCCCAAATATTTCACGTCTAATAAAATTCTTATAGCATCGTCCTTCATTAATAGCTTTTCGTGTATACAAGTTCAGAATGACCATCCTTTGCATTCAGATCTGATAAGGGAAAATCATATATATATATATATATATATATTATACATATATATATACATATATATATATATATATATACATATATATATACATATATATATATATATATACATATAAATATATATATATATATATTAATATATATATATATATATATATGTGTGTGTGTGTGTGTGTGTGTACACCAAGTAAGTATAAATATATATATATATATATATATATAATCTGTAAAAGTTACTAATACCATAATTTAAATAAATGAAATGCATCATAAAAAAGGGCCAATACTGCATATCTATAAAGAGGCCAGTGGCGAGAGAGGCACAGGCTCCTTCCCAGTGCTAGAAAACAGCGGATATTATTATTATTTAACAAATTTATTACGCCCAAAGACGTCAAACAAAGTTACATATTGGCAATTACATACAGTACATCAGAAATCAACAGAAAAAAGAAAAATTACAGCATTGAATCATCAGTATATCATTTACAAAAATAACATATATGAGTTCGCATTCCATTATCACAACAACTGCAACAGACAGTTTAGCAACCACCAGAGTGTGGATGACGAGTCAAAATTACGTCTAGGTGGTCATCTCTGAGTAAATATTGACAGGTTTGAAGTAAATTTTATCCTTGAGGTAACAGATTCCTGACAGTAGGGCAATGAAGGCAGTAGTGTTTAAGGTTAATGGCATTAGCAAGGTTAGGTCAATGAAGTGTTTGCTATGCATACGTTACATAAGAAGTTCGAAAATGAAGAGAAAAACTATACTGGCATATATAGACCAATAAATATCTTACGATAAAACTAATATATGTAATGTGGAGAATATTCATATGTAACAGATATTTGCATGTGGAAACATAATATAAAATGAAGTTTGTAGGGAAGTGAGTGGTTGTTTTTGATGCTTAGTATGTTAAATCTCTATTATTATTATTATTATTATTATTATTATTAAATGCTAAGCTACAACCCTAGCTGGAAAAGCAGGATGCTATAAGCCCAGGGGCCCCAACAGGGAAAATAGCCCAGTGAGGAAAGAAAATAAGGATATAAGGAAAAATAAATCATTTTAGGAATAGTAACAATATAAAATAAATATTTCCTATTTAAACTATAAAAACTTTAACAGAACAAGAGGAAGAGAAACTAGACAGAAAAGTGTGCCCGAGTGTACCCTCAGGTAAGAGAACTCTAACCCAAGACAGTGTAAGATCATGGTACAGAGGCGATGGCACTACCCAAGACTAGAGAACAATGGTTTGATTTTGGAGTGTCCTTCTCCTAGAAGAGCTGCTTACCATAGCTGAAGAGTCTCTTCTACCCTTAACAAGAGGAAAGTAGCCACTGGACAATTACAGTGCAGTAGTTAACCCCTTGGGTGAAGAAGAATTGTCTAGTAATCACAGTGTTGTCAGGTGTATGAGGACAGAGGAGAATATGTAAAGAATAGGCCAGACTATTCGGTGTCTGTGTAGGGCAAAGGGAAAGAACTGTAACCAGAGAGAAGGGTCCTATGCAGTACTGTCTAGCCAGTCAAAGGACCCCATAACTCTCTAGCGGGTAGTATCTCAACGGGCGGCTGGTGCCCAGGCCAACCTTCTACCCGATATGGAAGGTCAACTCTTTATAGGTGGAGTCATGCGACAGGTCAGAGAAAGGACTGCGGATAATACCACGTAACATCATAGCGCTACGCGTACCATGAAATATCGTTGCATCCGTACCCGTATGACTTTAATCATGTACGCGATTATACGTACTGTTGCATATATACTTCAATGTCTGATTTCGTATAAACCACCTCAAATAGTTTATATCCTGTAATAGAATTCTTTTATGTATCTATACTTGATGTCTCGCAGGATTTTAGATACAGGAGAGGGGGTTCCCAGCCCCCTCGTCCCGTCCCTTTCAGTCGCCTCTTACGACACGCAGGGATAACGTTGGCGCTATTCTAATTGTTTTTATGCCCCCGTGGCCACAGGGGGCATAAGTGCCTTGGTATACGTATGTATCTATACTCGATGCTCATTTGTTCGCATTCAGTTGCTTACGCTTTTTGTCGCTTCACGGTGATGCTTGGCGTAGAGGACTCGCGTAGAGGTCTACAAATGAAGCGCCTATATCTATTAAGCATTATGTTCTGCAGGACTAACCAAAACTTGCAAAGTAGATTGGGACGCTAAACGCAGTAATACT
>NC_090749.1:106506794-106509294 GCF_036898095.1 Palaemon carinicauda
AGAAAATGTTAATCTCTTAAGTAACTAATTTTCTAATCAAGTAATCTCTTCATCAGCTAATCTCGTAATAATCTAATCTCCTAATCAACTAATCCTTTAAGCATCTAATCCCTTCAGCATATAATCTAATCTCCTAATCAACTAATCACCAAAGTATCTAATCTCCAAATCATCTAATCTCCTACTCATATAATCTCTAAGTGAACTATTATTATTATTATCATTACTTGCTAAGCTACAACTCTAGTTGGAAAAGCAGAATGCTACAAGCCCAGGGGGCCCCAACAGGGAAAAAAATAGCCCAGTGAGGAAAGGAAACAAATGAAAAATAAATATTTTAAGAACAATTCTTCCTCACTTAAAGGGTTAACTACTGCAAAGTAATTGTTCAGTAGCTGCTTTCCTCTTGGTAAGGGTAGAAGAGACTCTGTAGCTATGGTAAGCAGCTCTTCTAGGAGAAGGAAACTCCAAAATCAAACCATTGTTCTCTAGTCTTGGGTAGTGCTATAGCCTCTGTACCATGGTCTTCCACTATCTTGGGTTAGAGTTCTCTTGCTTGAGGGTACACTCGGGCACACTATTCTATCTAATTTCTCTCTTTCTTGTTGTGTTAAAATTTCTATAGTTTATATAGTAAATATTTATTTAATGTTACTGTTCTTAAAATATTTTATTTTAATTGTTAATTATTCTCTTATTTCTTCTTTTCCTTTCCTCATTGGGCTATTTTCCCTATTAAAGCCCCTGGGCTTGTATCATCCTGCTTTTCCAAATAGGGTTGTAGCTTAGCAAGTAATAATAATAATAATAACAGTAACAACACCAAAATAAATATTTCCTTTACAAACTATAAAAATTTTAACACAAGAGGAAGAGACGCTAGATAGATCAGCGTGCCCGAGTGTACCCTCAAGCAAGAGAACTCTACCCCAAGGCAGTGGAAGACCATGGTACAGAGGCTATAGCACTACCCAAGACTAGAGAACAATGGGTGAAAGAAGAATTGTTTGGTAATCTCAGTGTTGTCAGGTGTATGAGAACAGAGGAGAATCCATAGGAATAGACCAAACTATTCGCTGTGTAGGAAAAGAGAAATGAGCCGTAACCAGAGAGAAGGATCCAATGTAGTACTGTCTGGCCAGTCAAAGGACCCCATAAATCTCTAATAGTAGTATCTCAACGAGTGGCTGGTGTCTTGGCCAACCTACTACCTATAAATTATTTATATAAAAATCCCCTAATTATCTAATCTCCAAATCATGTAATCCCTTGATTATCTAATCTCCAATCCATCTAATCTTTTAATTAACTAATCTCCTATCCATTCAATCTTTCAATCAACTAATCTCTTATTATCTAATCCCATAAGCATCTAATCTCCTAATCAAATAATCTCCTAACCAAACTATCTTTAACCTCACAATCAACTTCATCTCCTAATCACCTAATCTCTTAACTAATCTCCAAATATAATCTCCAATGCATCTAAATCACTTAACCAACTAACCTAATCACCCAATCTCCCTTAATGACTCCAGTCACTCCTGATTGGTTGACTCGACCAAGACGTGAAAGTAGAAATCACCAATTTCTGGTTTCAAGTCAACCACGAATGTGGTTCATTTGTTTACACTTAAATGAGGCCTAATGTTGTGTATTACACGTGTGTATGTATACACGGGTGTGTATACTGTATACATACACGATACTATAATACGTTTATGGCAATAGATCACAGCACGGTTGTTTAGTTAATCACAAAACTGTATATATAGATAAAAACGAACTAAATTTCGATTAATATCTCAACACGCACATGCTCCTTCACCGGTGTCTTATGGATAACTAAGGCATTTGAGCGATACACAGAAGGCAACAACCTGTGTGTCCAGTTGCAGAGTTGCCGTGTAGGATATTATTTATAATTTTCAGTCTGGGAGTTACTATATTTTTGCCTTTTTAAAAAAAAAAACCATGGATTTAATTGGGTTATTTATATCATTAAGATAGGTAAAGATTATTAATCTAGTTTTAAGTATATATATATATATATATATATATATTAATATATATATAAATATATATACATATATATACTGTACATACATATTTATATAAATTTATATATTTATATTAATATATATATATACACATATATATTTATGTATGTATGTGTGTATATATATATATATATATATATCAATATATATATATATATATTAATATATATATTATATATATATCTAAGTATATATAAATATATATATTTATATAAATATATATATATATAATATATATATATATATATATATATTTATATATATACATATATATTAATATATATATAAATAAATTAATATATATATAAATATATAAATATATATATATATATATAAATATATATATATATTATTTATATATACTTAGATATATATATATATATATATATATATTAATATATATATATATATATATACTATATATTGATATTATATAAATA
>NC_090749.1:106512251-106549312 GCF_036898095.1 Palaemon carinicauda
TGAAAATCCCTCATATACAAAATACAAAGGTACTGTATCAGTCTCCACTTAACACTCCCATATTATGTAACTATGTAAGCTGTATTTGGTCTAAATAACTGTGAATGCACCATAACTGAAGATATATATCAGTTAGGTAAAAGGGGCGTTAAGTTGCGACTAATTTCATTAGATACGTGAGATTTCAAGCCTATGTGTAATAACTTTTCTCTCTTCATTTAGTGTAATATATCTGTCTTCTATCTCAAGGTTGTGATATAACCAGTTTATTCTATTATTATTATTATCATTACTAGCCAATCTACAACCCTAGTTGGAAAAGCGGGATGCTATGAGCCTAAGGGCTCCAACATGGAAAAATAACCGTGTGAGGGAAGGAATTAATATAAGAAATTTTAAGAATAGTACATACATATACCAAAGGCACTTCCCCCAATTTTGGGGGGTAGCCGACATCAACAAGAAACAAAACAAAAAAGGGGACCTCTACTCTCTATGTTCCTCCAGCCTAACCAGGGACTCAGCCGAGTTCAGCTGGTACTGCTAGGGTGCCACAGCCCAACCTCCCACATTTCCACCACAGATGAAGCTTCATACTGCTGAGTCCCCTACTGCTGCTACCTCCGCGGTCATCTAAGGCACCGGAGGAAGCAGCAGGGCCTACCGGAACTGCGTCACAATCGCTCGCCATTCATTCCTATTTCTAGCTCGCTCTCTTGCCTCTCTCACATCTATCCTCCTATCACCCAGAGCTTTCTTCACACCATCCATCCACCCAAACCTTGGCCTTCCTCTTGTACTTCTCCCATCAACTCTTGCATTCATCACCTTCTTTAGCAGACAGCCATTTTCCATTCTCTCAACATGGCCAAACCACCTCAACACATTCATATCCACTCTAGCCGCTAACTCATTTCTTACACCCGTTCTCACCCTCACCACTTCGTTCCTAACCCTATCTACTCGAGATACACCAGCCATACTCCTCAGACACTTCATCTCAAACACATTCAATTTCTGTCTCTCCATCACTTTCATTCCCCACAACTCCGATCCATACATCACAGTTGGTACAATCACTTTCTCATATAGAACTCTCTTTACATTCATGCCCAACCCTCTATTTTTTACTACTCCCTTAACTGCCCCCAACACTTTGCAACCTTCATTCACTCTCTGACGTACATCTGCTTCCACTCCACCATTTGCTGCAACAACAGACCCCAAGTACTTAAACTGATCCACCTCCTCAAGTAACTCTCCATTCAACATGACATTCAACCTTGCACCACCTTCCCTTCTCGTACATCTCATAACCTTACTCTTACCCACATTAACTCTCAACTTCCTTCTCTCACACACCCTTCCAAATTCTGTCACTAGTCGGTCAAGCTTCTCTTCTGTGTCTGCTACCAGTACAGTATCATCCGCAAACAACAACTGATTTACCTCCCATTCGTGATTATTCTCGCCTACCAGTTTTAATCCTCGTCCAAGCACTCGAGCATTCACCTCTCTCACCACTCCATCAACATACAAGTTAAACAACCACGGCGACATCACACATCCCTGTCTCAGCCCCACTCTCACCGGAAACCAATCGCTCACTTCATTTCCTATTCTAACATGATATTTTAATTATAAAATAAATTTTTGTATATACTTACCCGGTGAATATATAATAGCTGCTACTCAGCGGCTCGACAGAAAACACACTCAAAAAACTCGCGAGCGATCGCTATGAAGGTTGCGGGTGTGCCCACCAGCGCCAACTATCGGCCAGATACCACTCTTGCGTGTAAACAAACCCTTCAATTCTTCTCGTCCCGCTGCGTCTCTATTGGGGAGGAAGGGAGGGCCTTTAATTTATATATTCACCGGGTAAGTATATTCAAAAATTTATTTTATAATTAAAATATCATTTTTAAATATTTAACTTAGCCAATGAATATATAATAGCTGATTCACACCCAAGGCGGTGGGTAGAGACCAGAGTTAATTAAGTTTACAGCGTATAAGCTAAGAGTTTTTGACAGTTATCAATATAACAAAACCAAAATATATAGGTACCTGGTAAGGAAGTTGACTTAGACAATTACTCTGCCTTGTAAGTCTGTCTTCCTCACGAAACCCAGCGATCCTCTTAGGATGCTGAAAGACTCCCAGGAGCTGAAGTATAAAGGGTTGCAACCCATACTAACAGGACCTCATCAAACCCCTAATCTGGGCGCTCTCAAGAAATGACTTTGACCACCCGCCAAATCAACCAGGATGCGAAAGGCTTCTTAGCCTTCCGTACAACCCATAAAACAATATAAAAAACATTTCAAGAGACAGATTAAAAAGGATATTGGAATTAGTGAAGTGTAGTGGTAGAACCCTCACCCACTACTGCACTCGCTGCTACGAATGGACCAAGTGTGTAGCAGTCCTCGTAAAGAGTCTGGACATCTTTCAAGTAAAATGACGAGAACACTGACTTGCTTCTCCAAAAAGTCGCGTCCATGATACTTTGCAGAGATCTATTTTGCTTGAAGGCCACGGAGGTTGCTATAGCTCTAATTTCGTGCGTCTTAACCTTAAGCAAAGATCGGTCTTCCTCACTCAAGTGGGAATGGGCTTCTCGTATTAAAAATCTGATAAAATATGACAAAGCATTCTTTGACATAGGTAAGGATGGTTTCTTAACCGAACACCATAACGCTTCAGATTTACCTCGTAATGGCTTAGTACGAGCTAAATAGAACTTAAGAGCTCTAACGGGACATAACACTCTCTCCAGTTCGTTGCCTACGATCTCTGATAAGCAAGGAATATCAAAAGATTTAGGCCAAGGACGAGAAGGCAGTTCATTCTTGGCCAGGAAACCAAGTTGAAGAGAACAAGTGGCTTTTTCTGTAGAAAAGCCGATGTTCTTGCTGAAGGCATGAAGTTCACTGACTCTTTTAGCCGAGGCCAAGCACACCAGGAAAAGAGTCTTAAGAGTGAGATCCTTCAGGGAGGCTGAATGTAATGGCTCAAACCTGTCTGACATGAGGAACCTTAGGACCACGTCTAAGTTCCATCCAGGAGTAGCCAAACGACATTCCTTAGAGGTTTCAAAAGACTTAAGGAGATCTTGTAGATCTTTATCGTTGGAAAGATCTAAGCCTCTATGCCGGAAGACCGAAGCCAACATGCTCCTGTAGCCCTTGATCGTGGAAGCTGAAAGGGAGCGAACCTTTCTCAGGTGTAAGAGAAAATCAGCGATTTGGGCTACAGAGGTACTGGACGAGGATACAGATACTGACTTGCACCAGTTTCGGAAGATTTCCCACTTCGATTGGTATACTCTAATGGTAGAAGCTCTCCTCGCTCTTGCAATCGCACTGGCTGCCTCCTTCGAAAAGCCTCTAGCTCTAGAGAGTCTTTCGATAGTCTGAAGGCAGTCAGACGAAGAGCGGGGAGGCTTTGGTGTACATTCTTTACGTGGGGCTGACGTAACAGGTCTACTCTTAGAGGAAGACTTCTTGGAAAGTCTACCAGCCATCGAAGTACCTCGGTGAACCATTCTCTCGCGGGCCAGAGGGGAGCAACTAACGTCAACCTTGTCCCTTCGTGAGAGGCGAACTTCTGCAGTACCTTGTTGACAATCTTGAATGGTGGGAATGCATATAGGTCTAGATGAGACCAATCTAGAAGAAAAGCGTCTATATGTATTGCTGCTGGGTCTGGGACTGGAGAGCAATAGATTGGAAGTCTCTTGGTCATCGAGGTTGCAAAGAGGTCTATGGTGGGTTGACCCCAAGTTGCCCAAAGCCTCTTGCACACGTCCTTGTGGAGGGTCCATTCCGTAGGAATTACCTGACCCTTCCGACTGAGGCAATCTGCTAAGACGTTCAAGTCGCCCTGGATAAACCTCGTTAACAGGGAGATGCCTCGATCTCTTGACCAAATGAGCAGGTCCCTTGCGATCTCGTACAGTGTCAGGGAGTGGGTGCCTCCTTGCTTGGAAATGTATGCCAAGGCTGTGGTATTGTCCGAGTTGATCTCCACCACCTTGTTTCGAAGGAGACTCTCGAAGTTCATCAAGGCCAGGTGGACTGCCAAAAGCTCCTTGTCGTTGATGTGCATGCTCCTCTGACTTGAGGTCCACAGACCTGAGCATTCCCGACCGTCCAGGGTCGCACCCCAACCCAAATCCGATGCGTCTGAGAATAGAACGTGGTTTGGTTTCTGAACTGCTAGGGGAAGTCCCTCTCTTAGACTGATATTGTCGTTCCACCAATTCAGGCATGCCTTTACTGTTTCGGAGATCGGGATTGAGACCGCCTCTAGCGTCTTGTCCTTTTTCCAGTGAAAAGCTAGATGGAACTGGAGAGGTCGAAGGTGTAGCCTTCCTAGCGAGACAAACTGCTCCAGGGATGATAGAGTTCCTACTAGACTCATCCAATTCCTGACTGAGCAACGTTCTCTCTTCAACATCCGTTGGATTATAAGCAGGGCTTGCTCTATTCGGGGGGCAGACGGAAAAGCCCGAAAAACTGGACTGCGAATCTCCATCCCTAAATACAGTATAGTTTGGGATGGAATCAGCTGGGACTTTTCCATGTTGACCAAAAGTCCCAATTCCTTGGTCAGATCCAATGTCCAATGAAGATCCTGCAGACAGCGATGACTGGACGAGGCTCTGAGAAGCCAGTCGTCCAAGTAAAGGGAGGCTCGGATTCCCGATAAATGGAGGAATTTTGCCACATTCCTCATAAACCTCGTAAACACGAGAGGAGCAGGACTTAGGCCAAAGCACAGGGCCCGAAACTGGTACACCACATTGTCGAAAACAAACCTCAGAAAAGGTTGGGAATCTGAGTGAATGGGGATGTGGAAGTATGCGTCTCTTAGGTCGAGAGAGACCATCCAGTCTCCCTTTCTGACCGCTGCTAAGACTGATTTCGTGGTCTCCATGGTGAACTTTGTCTTCGTGACAAAGACGTTTAGAGCACTGACGTCTAGCACCGGTCTCCAACCTCCTGTCTTCTTCGGTACTAGGAAGAGGCGGTTGTAAAACCCCGGTGATTGAAGGTCCGAGACTTTCACCACCGCTCCCTTCTCTAGCAAAAGAGACACTTCTAGTTTCAGGGCTTGTCTCTTTGATTCCTCTCGGTATATGGGAGAGAGGTCGATGGGGGAAGTCGCTAGAGGAGGTTTGTGTACAAATGGAATTTTGTACCCCTCTCTGAGCAACCTCACAGACTGTTGATCTGCGCCCCTCTTCTCCCAGGCTGGCCAGAAGTTCTTGAGTCTGGCACCTACTGCTGTCTGAGGCTGCGGGCAGTCAGACTCTGCCACGTGAGGACTTGGCTCCTCTCTTCTTTCCTCTCTTTCCCTCGGCACGAGTACTTCCCCTGCTGGGAGCTCTGCCACGAAAGGGCGGAATAAACCTGGACGCCGGAGTGTCTATCCTTGGTCTTGCAGAAAAGGATGTCGAAGGAGTCCCTTTGCGAGCAGAGGACGCTACCAAGTCATGGGTGTCCTTCTGCACGAGTGACAAAGCTATGTCCTTAACCAAATGTTCAGGGAACAAAAACTTCGATAAGGGAGCAAAGAGTAGTTCAGATCTTTGACAGGGAGTAACTCCTGCCGACAGATAAGAGCAAAGGGACTCTCGCTTCTTAAGGACTCCTGAAGTAAAAGAGGAGGAGAGCTCATTGGATCCATCGCGGACGGCTTTATCCATGCAGGACATAATAAGTACGGAGACATCTCTATCAGCCAATGAGATTTTCCTACTTAAGGCTCCCAAACACCAGTCAAGGAAGTTGAAAACTTCAAAGGCTCTATAAATGCCTTTCAGCAGATGGTCAAAGTCCGAGGAGGACCAACTAATCTTCGAGCGTCTCATGGCTAGGCGGCGGGGAGAGTCTACAAGGCTTGAGAAGTCGCCCTGGGCAGAGGCAGGGACTCCCAAGCCGAGAACTTCTCCCGTGGCATACCAGACGCTCGATCTAGACGAGAGTTTAGATGGAGGGAAGGCAAAGGCCGTCTTCCCCAAACTCCTCTTGGTTTCCAACCAGTCGCCTAAAAGCCGTAAAGCTCTCTTGGATGAGCGAGAGAGCACAAGTTTTGTAAAGGCTGGCATGTTAGCAGGTACGCCTAAAACAAACTCAGACGGCGGCGAACGAGGAGCAACAGAGACGAAGTGATCGGGAAACAACTCCTTAAAAATTAACATGACTTTCTTAAAGTCCATTGATGGCGGAACTGTTCTGGGTTCATCAATATCTGAAGGATGATCCTCAGGCTGAGGGTCAGCGACGTTCTCATCTGAAGGTTCCTCATCTGACAACTGCTGAGAAACAAGCAAAGGGGTTGGCAATGCTTGACACGCAGCGTCCACACGCACTGGTGCATTAGTAGCGGACCAGGACGCAACGTCATGTAACTGCTTGACAGTCTGTGAACTGTCAACAACAACAGGTGCGTGAGGACGCACAGCGTCCACTCGAGACTGCTTTGACCGCCTAGTCTGAGCAGTCAAAACAACTCTAGACTGCGGATGTTGACGCTCAGCGTCAAAACAAGTCAACTCCGATGGTTGGCGAACGTCCTGAACGTCAACAGGAGCATCAGCAAGTTGCCTAACGTCCAAATGCGGCTGAAAATCCACACGAGACCGCATCGAGTGTGGTTCTAAACAACCTGACTGACGTGACTTGGCTACGCCAACGTCAACAGGACGCACAAAGGAACGTTTGGGTGGCTGAAGGCCAGGATCTCGATGAGATAAACGGCTAGGCTCAACGGAAACCTTATCGGCAGAATAGTCTTCCATAAGGGAGGCAAGCTTAGACTGCATGTCCTGCAGTATAACCCATTTAGGGTCCACGGGAATGGGTGCGGTAACCGACGGGGTTAACGTCTGAGACGGCACAACCTTGCCTTGCTTAGGCGGCGAGCAGTCATCCGATGACTGCAACGGGTCCGAACTGTCCCAATGACTACATCCAGGACGCTGGACCTGTCCTGAAGGGACCGACTACCGTTTAAGAGGCCTAGAAACCTTGCTCCACGGTTTCTTGCGCGAAAAGCCTTCGGAAGACGAGGAGAAAATGGGCTCTCTCGTCTTATGGTAGGGGCGATCTTGGTGAGATACGCCTGATACCATAGAGGGAACGTCTGTTCGCTGATCAAGGCCTCTCGAACCCATAAGTCGTACGACATTACTTCTCCCCTGGGCTTGGGAGCTTGCAAGAGGTCCCGGACTAGGTGAACGACAGGCACGAACAGACGAACCCTCGGTCGCAACACTGTTCACAACACTTTGCGCACTAATCACTTTCCCACTTTCCGCTGTGGCACTCTGACACTTAAGTTCCTTCACGTCAGCCATGAGTTGATTACGATCAGTTGCTAACGCTTCAACTCTTTCCCCCAAGGCATGAATAGCACGTAACATGTCTTGCATAGATGGTTCCTGAGTGCTAGAAGGGGGGTTAAGAACAACCACTACAGGGGAAGGATTAGGTTCAGGGGCATGTGGAGAGGAAAAATCTACAGACCTAGATGAACTCCTCCTTACCCTATCTCTCTCTAGCCTACGTGCATACTTATCGTATTCGAGCCAATCGAATTCCGAAAGGCCCACGCATTCCTCACACTGATCTCCCAATTGACAGGTTTTACCCCGACAATTGGAACACACAGTATGTGGGTCGAGAGATGCCTTTGGAAGACGCCTATTACAGTCCCTAGCATTACACTTCCGAAATCTAGGTACTTGTGAAGGGTCAGCCATTTTGAATTAGTCAAAGAAATTCCAAAAAACAATCCAAGTCATCAACAATTAATCTGATTCAATAAAGAGTTCAAGAGTTTATGTTGAGGAAAAACACCTGCACTGCGAAAGCTCAAACCAAAATGAAGTACTTCAACAAATATGTTGAGAAAACTCCAGGTTCTACAGTGAGTATTGATACGTCTTGTCGTCAAGGTCGACAGAGAAGAATTGAAGGGTTTGTTTACATGCAAGAGTGGTATCTGGCCGATAGTTGGCGCTGGTGGGCACACCCGCAACCTTCATAGCGATCGCTCGCGAGTTTTTTGAGTGTGTTTTCTGTCGAGCCGCTGAGTAGCAGCTATTATATATTCACCGGCTAAGTTAAATATTTAAAAACATGCTTTACTACCTTTGTAGAAACTTTTCACTGCTTGCAACAACCTTCCACCAACTCCATATAACCTCATCACATTCCACATTGCTTCCCTATCAACTCTATCATATGCTTTCTCCAGATCCATAAACGCAACATACACCTCCTTACCTTTTGCTAAATATTTCTCGCATATCTGCCTAACTGTAAAAATCTGATTCATACAACCCCTACCTCTTCTAAAACCACCCTGTACTTCCAAGATTGCATTCTCTGTTTTATCCTTAATCCTATTAATCAGTACTCTACCATACACTTTTCCAACTACACTCAACAAACTAATACCTCTTGAATTACAACACTCATGCACATCTCCCTTACCCTTATATAGTGGTACAATACATGCACAGACCCAATCTACTGGTACCATTGACAACACAAAACACATATTAAACAATCTCACCAACCATTCAAGTACAGACACACCCCCTTCCTTCAACATCTCAGCTTTCACACCATCCATACCAGATGCTTTTCCTACTCTCGTTTCATCTAGTGCTCTCCTCACTTCATCTATTGTAATCTCTCTCTCATTCTCATCTCCCATCACTGGCACCTCAACACCTGCAACAGCAATTATATCTGCCTCCCTATTATCCTCAACATTCAGCAAACTTTCAAAATATTCCGCCCACCTTTTCCTTGCAACATTAAAATAGATCTTTAATATATAAACTATAAAAACTTTAACAAAAGGAAAAGAAATAATATAGAATAGTGTGCCCGAGTGTACCCTCAAGCGAGAGAAACTCTAACACAAGACAGTTGAAGAAGCATGGGCGTCAACAGGTGGGGGACGGGGGGGACAAGTCCCCCCCACTTTTCAAAGTGGAGGGGACATAGTATCATTTGTCCCCCCCACATTTTTAGTATTCACTATGGTGATTATACCAATGTAATATTCAGCTAAGGGATGAAACTAGAAATTATGTCCGTGCGTAAAATGCTGCAAGACACGCTTATATCTCTTCAACTATCAATTCAACACCTCCGGGCTCAAACATATGATGGTGCCAGTAACATGTCAGGAAAATATAAAGGCTGTCAGGCAGAGATAAAGAAGGTGCAACCACTAGCTCTGTATGTGCATTGTGGAGCTCATGTTACCCACCTAATTATCAGCAAGGCCATATCAAATTCTCTCTTCATAAAAAATGCTTTAGACAACCTTCAAGAGCTAGGCACCCTCTACAGAAGTTCAGGAAAGTTCAAACATATGTACCTTAATATTCACACAGATGATCTCAACACTCCTTCACCAACAAGTTTGAAGCCAATATGTCCTACACGGTGGCTTACACGATATGCTGCAGTGAAAGCAGTATTAGATAATTACCCTGATGTACTGGCTGCCCTCCAGGAGGCAGCAAAGGAGTTAGGGTCAACAACTGCATCCCGAGCAGCAGGTTTGTACAAATGTTTGTCCTCAGGGGAATGTCTACTTGGATTATATGGATCACTTCCTCTTATTCAATGTCTAGAAAACTTCAACAAGAGCCTACAAGGATCAAAAGTGACAGTATCTGGAATGCTAGAAGCTGCAGAGGTTACCATAAAGAGCCTACAGTCACTTCGATGCGAGCACAAATTCAAGAGATTATTTGAAGAAGCAGAACAGAAGCTCCATCTGTGTGACCTAGATGCAATTCCTCTTCCAAGAAAGAAAAAAATACCAAAGAGGCTAGACCAAGGATTAGGATTTGCCTCTAACTACTGTCATGACTCAGCTGAAGAGTTTTATCGAGTTGAGTTCTTCAGTGTTATTGATGCTGCCGTACTGAACAT
Source organism: Palaemon carinicauda (assembly GCF_036898095.1). NCBI lineage: Eukaryota > Metazoa > Arthropoda > Malacostraca > Decapoda > Palaemonidae > Palaemon > Palaemon carinicauda. Next base: position 106,522,226 of record NC_090749.1, read on the forward strand.
TAAAGAATACTTCACTTCCACTGATCTCACCGAGTATCAAGATTTATCGTCAGTACTGTTGACTGGGACACATAAGCCAGAAATTATCACTAAGTATCCAGAACTCAATGAATCTCTGAAACAGCAACTCGATTTCTTCCACAACCAGTTTAAGGGGTCAACAGTTGAAGATTATAGAAACATCTTCGCAGATATGGTACCAGAAGTTCGCCGAATGTTTCCTCAGGTAGAAGCATTGTTACGCCTTTTACTTGTCTCCCCAGCAAGTTCCTGCACAGCTGAGAGGTCATTCAGTGCTCTCAGACGATTGAAGACATGGTTACGTAGCAGTATGAGTCAGCAACGCCTTAACCACCTCATGATTTGCCATGTACATCGTGACCGTCTAGCTACCTTAAGTCCACAGGTGATTGCTGAGGAGTTCATCCGAGCAGAAGACAAACGAAGGACCATTTTTGGTAGATTCTGACTAACAGAATTGCTAGGATTGACACAGGTTATTTTTCGTCTTAATACTTTAAATGATATGATAATAATCTTATTTGAATGAAACAACATGAGTCTTGCTTTCATATAATGTGAATTAATCATTTAATAAACCATGCATGTTGATTTAATCAGGCTTTATTAAAATTTTCAAGTAATATAATAGTGTTTATATCTTAATCATTACAAAGGGTCTAAGGTAATACTTCATGCTCAAAGCTTTAATGTCATCATGTTTGGCCAATGAATTTAAGAAATATTAAAATTATTTTGTATAACTTGACAGACAGATACAAAATTAAAAGGCTTATAACAAGATTTCAGGCAGGATACAGGTCTTGTATTTTGCTGAAATATGTTGCTCAGGTGCCTTTAAAAGCACCAAAAAAGGTAATAAATTAAAAAGATTTCTCGGGGGGGGGGGCTTACAGCGCCCCCCCCGGACCCCCCAGCTGTGAGGGCTTGCTGCGCTCGCCAGCCTCGCCTGTCAATGTCCCCCCCACATTTTAGAAGCCAGTGACGCCCTTCCAATGGTACAGAGGCTCTGGCACTACCCAAGATTAGAGAACAATGGTTTCATTTTGGAGTGTCCTACCTAACCCCTGTGAATTATGAGGTCTGTCTACACTAGGGCATTTTCGCTTTAATAAAACAGAAGATCCTAGGATCATTAATCATTCGTTAGATGTCGCGTAATTTACATCAACTACAGAACCTCTTTGGTACGTACTTCCTGACGTTGTGGCCGAGCTCGCCGCATCTTCCGCACTTTATTCTCGAGTTGGTCACTCGCCCGATGTGACTAAGCTGGGGGCTCGACGCCAGCCAGCTACGCTTCAGCTCCAGGCATAAGTTTCCGTAGCGGCTGATGACGGTCGGAGCCTTCTTGAAGGATGGCAGCGAGAGTCCCGTTATGTTTCTATAGAAGAAGAAAACATTTGATAAAATGTAATTGCTATAATGAATTCTGGAAGGAATAACACAAAAAAAAGATCAACATGGATACAAGAGCAAACTAAAGTAGAGGATATTCTAACATGTAAGAAAAAGAAAGCGACATGGGCAAGACATATAATGAGAATTACAGATATTAGATGGACAATAACCCTTTTACCCCCAGGCTATTTGGAACTTTCCAACCCTTAACCCCCCAGGGGTTATTTTTTTTCAAGCACATTTTGCAATATATTTTTTTCAAATTGCTCTAACAGCCTTAATTTTTGTCATAGAGAGGTCAGGTTGGTCTCATTCTCTTGGAAAATTCCTGAAGTTTCTCAAAAAATTATCAAAAATATGCAAAAAAAAAATGTAAATATGTTATTTTTATTAATAAAATAAGTTTTTGAATATACTTACCCGGTGATCATATAAGCTGCAACTCTGTTGCTCGACAGAAAAACCTACGGTCAAAATACGCCAGCGATCGCTATGCAGGTGGGGGTGTACATCAACAGCGCCATCTGTCGAGCAGGTACTTAGTACTCCAAGTAAACAAAGAACCAATTTTCTCCTCGGTCCACTGGGTCTCTATTGGGGAGGAAGGGAGGGTCCTTTAATATATGATCACCGGGTAAGTATATTCAAAAATTTATTTTATTAATAAAAATAACATTTTTCAATATTAAACTTAGCCGGTGATCATATAAGCTGATTCACACCCAGGGGGGTGGGTAGAGACCAGCATTACATGTTTACATTATTATGAGCTAAGTATTTTGTATTTCATTTTAGCAGTTATTCAAAATAACAAACATAAAATAAATAAGTACCTGGTAAGGAAGTCGACTTGAACAATTACTCTGCCTTTTTAAGTACGTCTTCCTTACGGAGCCTCGCGATCCTCTTAGGATGCTGAGCGACCCCTAGGATCTGAAGTATCAAGGGTTGCAACCCATACAACAGGACCTCATCAAAACCTCTAATCTAGGCGCTTCTCAAGAAATGACTTTGACCACCCGCCAAATCAAGTAGGATGCGAAAGGCTTCTTAGCCTTCCGGACAACCCAAAAACAATAATAAAACATTTCAAGAGAAAGATTAAAAAGGTTATGGAATTAGGGAATTGTAGTGGTTGAGCCCTCACCCACTACTGCACTCGTTGCTATGAATGGTCCCAGAGTGTAGCAGTTCTCGTAAAGAGACTGGACATTCTTAAGATAAAAAGACGCGAACACTGATTTGCTTTTCCAATAGGTTGCGTCGATTATACTTTGCAGAGATCTATTTTGTTTAAAGGCCACGGAAGTTGCGACAGCTCTAACTTCGTGTGTCCTTACCTTCAGCAAAGCTTGGTCTTCCTCATTCAGATGGGAATGAGCTTCTCGTATTAACAGTCTGATAAAATAGGATAAAGCATTCTTTGACATAGGCAAAGATGGATTCTTAACTGAACACCATAAAGCTTCAGACGGGCCTCGTAAAGGTTTTTAAATAGAACTTAAGAGCTCTTACAGGACATAAGACTCTTTCTAGTTCATTTCCAACCATACGATAAGTTTGGAATATCGAACGATATTGGTCAAGGCCGAGAAGGCAGCTCGTGTTTGGCTAGAAAACCAAGTTGTAGAACATGTAGCCGTTTCGGATGAGAATCCGATGTTCTTGCTGAAGGCATGAATCTCACTGACTCTTTTAGCTGTGGCTAAGCATATCAGGAAAAGAGTCTTTAAGGTGAGATCTTTCAGGGAGGCTGATTGTAGCGGTTCGAACCTGTCTGACATAAGGAATCTTAGTACCACGTCTAAATTCCAACCAGGTGTAACCAAACGACGCTCCTTCGTGGTCTCAAAAGACTTAAGGAGGTCCTGTAGATCTTTATTGTTGGAAAGATCTAAGCCTCTGTGACGGAAGACTGATGCCAACATGCTTCTGTAACCCTTGATAGTGGGAGCTGAAAGAGATCGTTCTTTCCTCAGATATAAGAGAAAGTCAGCTATTTGAGTTACAGAGGTACTGGTCGAGGATACGGATACTGACTTGCACCAGTTTCGGAAGATTTCCCACTTCGATTGGTAGACTCTAAGGGTGGATGTTCTCCTTGCTCTAGCAATCACTCTGGCTGCCTCCTTCGAAAAGCCTCTAGCTCTCGAGAGTCTTTCGATAGTCTGAAGGCAGTCAGACGAAGAGCGTGGAGGCCTTGGTGTACCTTCTTTACGCGTGGCTGACGTAGAAGGTCCACCCTTAGGGGAAGTGTTCTGGGAACGTCTACTAGCCATCGAAGTACCTCGGTGAGCCATTCTCTCGCGGGCCAGAGGGAAGCAACTAGCGTCAACCTTGTCCCTTCGTGAGAGGCGAACTTCTGCAGTACCTTGTTGACAATCTTGAACGGAGGGAATGCATATAGATCTAGATGTGACCAATCTAGTAGAAAGGCATCTATATGAACTGCTGCTGGGTCCGGGATTGGTGAGCAAAATATTGGGAGCCTCTTGGTCATCGAGGTTGCGAAGAGATCTATGGTTGGCTGGCCCCAGGTGGCCCAAAGTCTCATGCATACATCCTTGTGGAGGGTCCATTCTGTTGGAATTATTTGTCCCTTCCGAATGAGACAATCTGCCATGACATTCAAGTTGCCTTGGATGAACCTCGTTACTAGTGATATGTCTAGACCTTTTGACCAGGTGAGGAGGTCCCTTGCGATCTCGTACAATGTCAGAGAGTAGGTCCCTCCTTGTTTGGAGATGTACGCCAAAGCCGTGGTGTTGTCCGAGTTCACCTCCACCACTTTGCCTTGAAGGAGAGACCTGAAGCTTTTCCAGGTCAGACGTACTGCCAGTAGCTCCTTGCAGTTGAAATTCATTGTCCTTTGACTCGAGTTCCATAATCCCGAGCATTCCCTACCGTCTAATGTCGCACCCCAGCCTACGTCCGATGCGTCCGAGAAGAGAACGTGGTTGGGAGTCTGAACAGTCAGGGGAAGACCCTCTCTAAGGTTGATATAGTCCTTTCACCAAGTCAGACAAGACTTTATCTTTCCGGAAACCGGGATCGAGACCGCTTCTAGCGTCTTGTCCTTTTTCCAGTGAAAAGCTAGATGGTATTGAAGAGGACGGAGGTGTAGTCTTCCTAGTGACACAAATTGATCCACGGATGACAGTGTCCCTACCAGACTAATCCACAGCCTGACTGGGCAGCGTTCCTTCTTCAGCATCTTCTGGATGGATAGCAGGGCTGGGGGCTGATCGTCTTGTTCAGCAACGTCCTCATCAGAGGGTTCCTCATCCGAAACTGATGGGGAAACGGCAACGGAGTGGGCAACGTCTGACTCGCTGAATCCGGTCGCACTGGTGGATGCGTGACGGAGCCGGAGGCAATATCATGGCACTGCTGCACAGTCTGTGAGCTGTCAACAACCATGGGTGCGCGAGGAAGTACAGCGTCAACCCGAAACTGTCTAGACTGTCTGGGTTGTGCAGTCAACACCCTACCGGGTTGCTGAGGTTGACGCACTGCGTCACAACAAGTTACCTCTGCTGGTTGTTGAACGTCCTGAACGTCAACAACCACCTCCGAGCGTCGCTTAACGTCAACGTGCGACTGGCAACCCACACTGGGTCGCATCGGTGGAGGAACCACCTCAACTGGCAGACGCGAGTAGGTTACCTCAGCGTCAACAGGGCGCACAACCGACCGGTTGGAAGGTTGTTGGCCAGAAGGAGGAACCACCTCAACTGGCAGACGCGAGTAGGTTACCTCAGCGTCAACAGGGCGCACAACCAACCGGTTGGAAGGTTGTTGGCCAGAAGGTTCTTCTCCGCATTTAAGTCCTCTATCAAGGACGCAAGCTTGGACTGCATGTCTTGCAGCAAAGCCCATTTAGGGTCTACGGGAGCAGGTGTGGCAACAGACGGGGTTAGCGACTGAGGCGGAACCATTTACCATCCCTGAAAGCCTTGTTATGTGTGACATAATAGTACAGCAAAACTACAAAGGCTCGACAAAAGTTGAGAAGTTGACCTGTAAACAACTTGGAGCGTCTCCTGGCTAGGCGCCAGGGCGAGTCTACCAGAATTGAGAAGTCTATCTGGGCAGAGGCATGAACTCCCAAGCCGAGAACTTCTCTCGTGTCCTAGAGACTCTCGCTCTATAAGCCAGTTTAAAAGAAGGGAAATCAAAGGCTGTATCCCTAAAACTCCTCCTGGTGCAAAAACCAGTCGCCTAGCCAACGTAACGCTCTCTAGGAGAGCGAGAGAGCACTAGCTTAAAAACAACGGCTTCGAAGTAGCTAGGCCTAGTGTAAGTTCTGACGTTTAGGCGAACAAGGAGCAGCAGTTACAAGATCCGGACGAAGATCCTTAAAAAATCATCATGATTTAATTAAAGTCCATAGGAGGCTAAGCAGCTTAAGGCTCCTCTCCAAATGACAGAGTCCTCAAGGGAATATCAGTAGGAGGGAGAACAGCACTTTCTCATCTACAGGAACCTTGTCCGATAAAAGCTAGGTTATCTCAGTGAGTCTCTCACTGGTGCATTAGTAGCAGACCAGAAGGCAACGTCATGTAACTGCTTGACAGTCTGTGAACTGTCAACAACTGAACTGTCAACCACAACAGGTGCGTGAGGACATACAGCACTGGCGCATTAGTAGCAGACCAGAAGGCAACGTCATGTAACTGCTTGACAGTCTGTGAACTGTCAACAACTGAACTGTCAACCACAACAGGTGCGTGAGGACATACAGTGTTCACTCAAGACTGCTTTGACTGTCTATACTGAGCAGTCAAAACAACTCTAGAATGCGGAGGTTGACGCACCGCGTCAAAACAAAACAACTTAGACTGTTGTTGTACCTCGCGAACGTCAACGGAAGGTTCCGTGCGTTACTGAACGTCAACATGCGGCTGGCAGGGTACACTGGAACGCATGGGTGGCGGGACTCTCTCAGCTGGAGTGCGGCAGAAGGTCGCCTCAGCGTCCACAGGACGCACAACCGTGTTGGTTGTAGGCTAGAGGTTGGTGCAGTGTCAACCTTCTCCGCACGAAAGTCCCGCATCAATGACGTTAACTGAGACTGCATGGTCTGCAGCAAAGACCACTTAGGGTCTACAGGAGCAGGTGCGGCAACAGACGGTGTGACTGCCTGATGCGGTACCGCTTTGCCTCTCTTAGGAGGTGAGCAGTCGTCGGAAGACTGCAGCGAGTCCGAACTGACCCAGTGGCTACAACTGTGCCGTTGGACTTGCGCGGAAGGGACCGACTTGCGCTTAATAAGCTGCGAGACCTTGGTCCATGGTTTCTTACGAGAAACCTCTTCCGCAGACGAGAAATAAATGGGCTCTCTCTTCTTTGTGTGGGTGGGGCGATCTTGGGTAGATACGCCCGAAACCACGGAGGGAAACGTCTGTTCGTTGATCAAGGCCTGACGAACCCATAAGTCGTTCGACATTACTTCTCCCCTGGGCTTGGGAGCTTGCAAGAGGTCCCTGACTAGGTGAACGACAGGCACGAACAGACGAACCCTCGGACGCAACACTGTAACACTTTGCGCATATCACTTTATCACTTCGATTTTCTGTTTTGCACTTATTTCACTGAAATATGTTATTTTCATTAGTAAAATAAATTTTTGAATATACTTACCCGATAATCATGTAGCCGATAATCATGTAGCTGTCAACTCCGTTGCCCGACAGAATTCTAAGGAAGGGATACGTCAGCGATCGCTATACAAGAGGGGGGTGTACTCACAAGCGCCACCTGTGGCCAGGTACTGCAGTACTTCTTGTTGACACCACCTCAATTTTTCCTCGGTCCACTGGTTCTATGGGGAGGAAGGGTGGGTCAATTAAATCATGATTATCGGGTAAGTATATTCAAAAATTTATTTTACTAATGAAAATAACATTTTTCAATATTAAACTTACCCGATAATCATGTAGCTGATTCACACCCAGGGAGGTGGGTGAAAACCAGTGTACATGTATATCAAGAAGCTAAGTATCCCGTATTTCATATTATCAGTTATTCAAAATAACAATGAAATTACAAGTACCTGGTAAGGAAGTCGACTTGAGCCATTACTCTGCCTTAAATAAGTTCGTCTTCCTTACTGAGCGCAGCGTTCCTCTTAGGAGGCTGAACAACTCTAAGGTGCTGAAGTATCAAGGGCTGCAACCCATACTAAAGGACCTCATCACAACCTTTAACCTCGGCGCTTCTCAAGAAAGAATTGACCACCCGCCAAATCAACAAGGATGTGGAAGGCTTCTTAGCCGACCGTACAACCCATAAAAAGTATTCAAGAGAAAGGTTAAAAGGTTATGGGATTATGGGAATGTAGTGGCTGAGCCCTCGCCTACTACTGCATTCGTTGCTACGAATGGTCCCAGGGTGTAGCAGTACTCGTAAAGAGACTGGACATCTTTGAGATAGAATGATGCGAACACTGACTTGCTTCTCCAATAGGTTGCATCCATAACACTCTGCAGAGAATGGTTCTGTTTGAAGGCCACTGAAGTAGCCACAGCTCCCACTTCATGTGTCCTTACCTTCAGCAAAGCAAGGTCTTCTTCCTTCAGATGAGAATGTGCTTCCCTAATCAGAAGCCTGAATAGTAAGAAACTGAGTTCTTAGAACTTGGGAAAGAAGGTTTCTTGATAGCACACCATAAGGCTTCTGATTGTCCTCGTAAAGGTTAAGACCTTTTTAGATAGTACCTAAGAGCTCTAACTGGGCAAAGTACTCTCTCCAGTTCATTCCCCACCAAGTTGGACAGGCTTGGGATCTCGAACGACTTAGGCCAAGGACGTGAAGGAAGCTCGTTTAGCAAAAACCGAGCTGCAAGGAACATGTAGCCGTTTCAGATGTGAAAACAATGATCCTGCTGAAGGCGTGGATCTCACTTACTCTTTTAGCTGTTGTCAAGCACACGAGGAAAAGAGTTTTTAATGTGAGGTCCTAAAAAGAGGCTGATTGGAGAGGTTCAAATCTTGATGACATAAGGAACCTTAGGACCACGTCTAGATTCCAGCCTGGAGTGGACAACCGACGTTCCTTTGAGGTCTCAAAAGACCTAGGGAGGTCCTGTAGATCTTTGTTGGTGGAAAGATCCAAGCCTCTTGTGGCGGAAAACCGCTGCCAACATACTTCTGTAACCCTTGATCGTAGGAGCTGAAAGGGATCTTACTTTCCTTAGATGTAACAGGAAGTCAGCAATCTGGGTTACAGTGGTACTGGTTGAGGAAACTGCATTGGTCTTGTACCAGCTACGGAAGACTTCCCCTTGAGACTGATAGATTCTGAGAGTGGATGTTCTCCTAGCTCTGGCAAACGCTCTGGCTGCCTCCTTCGAAAAGCCCCTAGCTCTTGAGAGTCTTTCGAAAGTCTGAAGGCAGTCAGACGAAGAGCGTGGAGGTTTGGGTGTACCTTCTTTACGTGAGGTTGACGTAGAAGGTTCACTCCTAGAGGAAGAGTCCTGGGAATGTCGACCAGCCATTGCAGTACCTCTATGAACCATTCTCTCGCGGGCCAGAGCGGAGCCAATCCACGTCAGCCGTGTCCCTTTGCGAGAGGAGAACTTCTGAAGTACCCTGTTGACAATCTTGAACGGCGGGAATGCATACAGGTCGAGATGGGACCAATCCAGCAGAAAAGCATCCACGTGAACTGCTGCTGGGTCTGGAATCGGAGAACAATACAACAGGAGTCTCTAGGTTATCGAGGTAGCGAACAGATCTATGGTTGGCTGACCCCACAGGGCCCAAAGTCTGCTGCAAACACTCTTGTGAAGGGTCCACTCTGTGGGGATGACCTGACCCTTCCGGCTGAGGCGATCTGCCATGACATTCATACCGCCCTGAATGAACCTCGTTACCAGCGTGAGCTTTCGATCTTTGACCAGATGAGGAGGTCCCTTGCGATCTAGAACAACTTCCACGAAAGAGTCCCTCCCTGCTTGAAGATGTAAGCCAGGGCTGTGGTGTTGTCAGAGTCCACCTCCACCACCTTGTTAAGCTGGAGGGACTTAAAGTTTATCAAGGCCAGAAGAACCGCCAACAACTCCTTGCAATTGATGTGAAGTGTCCTTTGCTCCTGATTCCATGTTCCCGAGCATTCCTGTCCGTCCAAAGTCGCACCCCAGCCCGTGTCTGATGCGTCCGAGAGGAGACGGCGGTCGGGTTTCTGAACAGCCAAATGTAGACTTCCTTGAGAAGAAAGCTGTTCTTACACCAGGCGAGAGAAGACCTCCTCTCTTCGGAAACAGGAACTGAGACCGTCTCTAGCGTCATGTCCTTTATCCAGTGAGCAGCTAGATGATACTGAAGGGGGGGGAGGTGGAGTCTCCCTAACACGATGAACAGGGCCAGCGATGAAAGTGTCCCTGTTAGACTCATCCACTACCTGACTGAGCATCGGTTCCTTCTCAGCATGCTCTGGATGCATTCTAGGGCTTGGAAGATCCTTGGGGCCGACGGAAAAGCCCGAAAAGCTCGACTCTGAAGATCCATACCCAGGTAGACAATGGTCTGGGATGGGACGAGCTGAGACTCCTCAAAATTGACCAGGAGGCCCAGTTCCTTGGTCAGATCCATAGTCCATCTGAGAATCTCCAGACAGCGACGACTTGTGGGAGCTCTTAAAAGCCAGTCGTCTGACGGAGCCGGACACAAGATCATGGTACTGCTGCACAGTCTGTGAACTGTCAACCATGGGGAAGCGAGGAAGTACAGTGACAACCCGAAGCTGTCTAGACTGTCTGGGTCGTATAGACAACTCCTTATCGGGTTGCTGAGGTTGCCGCACTGCGTCACAACAAGTCACTTCTGCTGGTTGTTGAACGTCTTCCCAGTGACACACTGACTCCGTAAACAAAAAATCCTCTAACAAGGACTAAGCTTGGACTGCATGTCTTGCAACACAGCTCAAGGTCTATGGGAGCAGGTGTGGTAACAGACGGGGTTAGCGACTGAAGTGGAACCATTACCTTCCCTGGAAGCATGTTATGCTTAAATAAAAGTCCATAGGAGGCTACGCAGCTAAAGGCTCCTCTCCAAATGACAGAGTCCTCAAGGGAATATCAGAAGGAGGGAGAAAAGCACTTTCTCATCTACAGGGACCATATCCGAGAAAAGCTAAGTTCTCTCAGTGAGGGTTTCACTGGTGCAAAAGCAGCAGACTAGAAGGCAACGTTATGAAACTGCTTGACAGTCTAGTGAGTTGGCAACAACCAAAGATGTGTGACTGAGAAGCATGCGGTAAGGTATGCAGAGCATGCTGTATGTAGAGCATGCTGTATGCAGAGCATGCTGTATGTAGAGCATGCTGTAAGAGAAGCAGAGCATGTTGCATGGCGTGTAACATTTCTCAGAAATTCCATGACCAGTGCTAGATTGAGTAATATCGCATTACTGTCCATTGAAAGTGCACGTGCCGAGGGAATTGATTTAGACTGTTTTGTTGATGAATTTGATAGCCGGCATGATAATCGTAGAATTAAGCTGCACTAAATATACGATCTATAAACTACTTCACCTCAGGACAGGGAAACTCGCCCTGTTGGCAACACTGCATTACTTCATGCATGCTTGCATGGGGTTTTAATATCAACATAATATTTACATTACATTCATAACTCATGATTCATTTTTGTTTTGAAGATATTTTGCCATATTTGTGATTTGTTAAAAATATATTGCAAGGAATACATATATATTTTTTTATTTAAGTAATACGAATAACCTCCATTATCATAATGTTTGTATAGGCATACATGTATATGATTACAAATGCAAGTTATGAAAGTAATGAGGTGTTATTATTGTCATTTGTTATTTCAAAGTTGAATGGGAAGAGGCTCAAGTTGAGGAGAAAGTGGCAGATGCATGCGTTGAGGTGGCTGACTCATAGCATGAGGTTCCTGCCTCAAGAGTTGCGCTTGCCTCAAGGGTTGAGGTGGCTGCGCAGAGAGAGGCTCTTGACTCACGAGTTGAGGTTCTTGAGGTGTGAGCTGCGAGAGTTGAGGTAGCGGCTGCGCAGAACGCAGTTCCTGTCTCACGAGTTGAGGTTCCTGAGGAGCTAGCCTCAAGAGTTGAGGCTCTCGCCTTGAGGAAAGTTGAGGTAGCAGCTGCGAGAGCTAAGGTGGCTGCCTCAAGGATGGTAGAGGTTGTCGTACCTCAAAAGGAAAAATTAATTCCAAAAGCTAGCTAAGCTAATAATAAAACTTCCTGAATAGCGAAAGCTGAAATCTTAGAGCAATACTTCACCAAAACCGTGAACAAGACTCCAAAATTATAAGCGTATCCATGAACGTTTTGCCGGAAGCACGACAGAGGAAAAATTGAGGTGGTGTCAACAAGAAGTACTGCAGTACCTGGCCACAGGTGGCGCTTGTCAGTACACCCCCCTCTTGTATAGCGATCGCTGGCGTATCCCTTCCGTAGAATTCTGTCGGGCAACGGAGTTGACAGCTACATGATTATCGGCTACATGATTATCGGGTAAGTTTAATATTGAAAACGAAACTTTTACTGATTTCTACCTGAAACACGCAATTCTACCCTTCATTAAAAGGTAGTAATTGCGAAAACAGTCGTATAATGCAGCTCATTAATACTAGCAAAAAACAGAAAACATATATAAAGATAAAGAATTCAGTGGCTGGGAAAGAGACTAAACACTAGTTCAAATAAACTACGTTTACAATCTCTCACCGCACATAGCCTGGGAACAAGAATAAAACCCTAGAAACGTTTTACCTTCTTCCCCGTACAGCGACTAGGGAGGAGAGTAACACGAGAACAACGTTACCCGCTTGAACGGAACGTTTTTTCTCCTCTCTCTCCCTCCGTCTCTACTGTATCTCTTTCTCTCTTGATTTCGCACCTGAGAGAAGAGCCCAATTATATATCGTCAAAAAAACATGTTATTTGACTAAAGGAAAAACTGCAAGGTTTTCCAAATAAAAAGTTTCTTTAATTTAGAATTTAAACCATTTAAGCTAAGAAAGAATGAACGAAACGTCAGAATCGATTTACTCTTACTGCAAAGTGAAACCGTGATACACTCTCTCTCTATCGTAACGATAGAGCGCATGTTGAACGTCCTGAACGTCAACAACTGCGTAGTCTAAAAAACTAAACGTTAGTTCATCTTTGAAAACAGTACGAAGACTATCAAAGAAATTCTTTCATAAAACATTAAATTTAAAAAGTTTTAAAATCTTTAAAGGCTAAATACGATATAACGGGCTCAACGTTGATTAACTTCGGTTCCAAGTTAGGACCGCCTACTATCAGGAAAGGTCGCATATAAACAAAACATAAAAATTTATTTTTATATGTTTATAATAAATGGAAAGTTAATCCAAGAGGCCTAATAAAGGCGGAGAGATATAAAATATATAGATCTATAACGTGTTAAGCAAAATTACTAAAAACCTAAACACACTTCCGTCTAAGGGAAGGGTCGGCCATTTAAAAGTGAAAGAGAGTCCATACTCTCTTTGTCACCATAATTAAATCCATCCAAAACGAGTTCAAGTTTTGAGATGAAGATAAAACCCCTGCATAGCGAAAGCTCAAAACTAGAATAGTGTACTTCACCAAATAGTTGTGAAAACAAATCCAGTTAGTAACAGCGTATTAGTAGGTCTTGCCGGTAGCCCGACAGAGAGAAAATTGGTTCTTTGTTTACTTGGAGTACTAAGTACCTGCTCGACAGATGGCGCTGTTGATGTACACCCCCACCTGCATAGCGATCGCTGGCGTATTTTGACCGTAGGTTTTTCTGTCGAGCAACAGAGTTGCAGCTTATATGATCACCGGCTAAGTTTAATATTGAATAAGCAGTTTTTTGCAAGGACGTACCGCTACGTCCATGGGGTTAAAGGGATGAGTTTTGTGAAACGTACCAGTACGTCCTTTGGGGGTAAAAGGGTAAAGAATAATAAAATGGATCCCTAGAGATTGCAAAAGAAGCAGGGGAAGGAAGAGAAGACGATGGAATTACAAGCTAAGAAAATTTGAGGATGTGGTCTGGCATAAATCATAAAAAGACAAAAGTGGAAGGACGTCTGAGGCCTTTGTTCCGCAGCAGACTAGTAACAGCTGATGATGATGAATTGTTATTCAAATACAGAAGATCACAGAGGAAAATACAGTAAACTCATTCAGTAGGAAATAAGACATTATCACAAATCTCAAAGTATTTGCACAAACAAATATTTTCGTCAATGAAGATTAATTTCTTGGACAATACATATATAACTAAACAACGGCTTATTACAAAAGAAATGACTAACTTTTACATTATATAATAAACTACACTTTATATTATAGTTTCATGTAAGTTTTGTTCTAGATATGCTAAAATAAAATGTCTATAGAATTTTCATTTGTTTTCCATTTAAAATCTAGATAATTCAGTCCCATACAATGAAAAATGTTATTTTCATTAGTAAAATAAATTTTTGAATATACTTACCCGATAATCATGTAGCTGTCAACTCCGTTGCCCGACAGAATTCTACGGAAGGGATACGCCAGCGATCGCTATACAAGAGGGGGGTGTACTCACAAGCGCCACCTGTGGCCAGGTACTGCAGTACTTCTTGTTGACACCACTTCAATTTTTCCTCGGTCCACTGGTTCTATGGGGAGGAAGGGTGGGTCAATTAAATCATGATTATCGGGTAAGTATATTCAAAAATTTATTTTACTAATGAAGATAACATTTTTCAATATTAAACTTACCCGATAATCATGTAGCTGATTCACACCCAGGGAGGTGGGTGAAAACCAGTGTACATGTATATCAAGAAGCTAAGTATCCCGTATTTCATATTATCAGTTATTCAAAATAACAATGAAATTACAAGTACCTGGTAAGGAAGTCGACTTGAGCCATTACTCTGCCTTAAATAAATTTGTCTTCCTTACTGAGCGCAGCGTTCCTCTTAGGAGGCTGAACAACTCTAAGGTGCTGAAGTATCAAGGGCTGCAACCCATACTAAAGGACCTCATCACAACCTTTAACCTCGGCGCTTCTCAAGAAAGAATTGACCACCCGCCAAATCAACAAGGATGTGGAAGGCTTCTTAGCCGACCGTACAACCCATAAAAAGTATTCAAGAGAAAGGTTAAAAGGTTATGGGATTATGGGAATGTAGTGGCTGAGCCCTCGCCTACTACTGCATTCGTTGCTACGAATGGTCCCAGGGTGTAGCAGTACTCGTAAAGAGACTGGACATCTTTGAGATAGAATGATGCGAACACTGACTTGCTTCTCCAATAGGTTGCATCCATAACACTCTGCAGAGAATGGTTCTGTTTGAAGGCCACTGAAGTAGCCACAGCTCCCACTTCATGTGTCCTTACCTTCAGCAAAGCAAGGTCTTCTTCCTTCAGATGAGAATGTGCTTCCCTAATCAGAAGCCTAAATAGTAAGAAACTGAGTTCTTAGAACTTGGGAAAGAAGGTTTCTTGATAGCACACCATAAGGCTTCTGATTGTCCTCGTAAAGGTTAAGACCTTTTTAGATAGTACCTAAGAGCTCTAACTGGGCAAAGTACTCTCTCCAGTTCATTCCCCACCAAGTTGGACAGGCTTGGGATCTCGAACGACTTAGGCCAAGGACGTGAAGGAAGCTCGTTTAGCAAAAACCGAGCTGCAAGGAACATGTAGTCGTTTCAGATGTGAAAACAATGATCCTGCTGAAGGCGTGGATCTCACTTACTCTTTTAGCTGTTGTCAAGCACACGAGGAAAAGAGTTTTTAATGTGAGGTCCTAAAAAGAGGCTGATTGGAGAGGTTCAAATCTTGATAACATAAGGAACCTTAGGACCACGTCTAGATTCCAGCCTGGAGTGGACAACCGACGTTCCTTTGAGGTCTCAAAAGACCTAGGGAGGTCCTGTAGATCTTTGTTGGTGGAAAGATCCAAGCCTCTGTGGCGGAAAACCGCTGCCAACATACTTCTGTAACCCTTGATCGTAGGAGCTGAAAGGGATCTTACTTTCCTTAGATGTAACAGGAAGTCAGCAATCTGGGTTACAGTGGTACTGGTTGAGGAAACTGCATTGGTCTTGTACCAGCTACGGAAGACTTCCCCTTGAGACTGATAGATTCTGAGAGTGGATGTTCTCCTTGCTCTGGCAAACGCTCTGGCTGCCTCCTTCGAAAAGCCCCTAGCTCTTGAGAGTCTTTCGAAAGTCTGAAGGCAGTCAGACGAAGAGCGTGGAGGTTTGGGTGTACCTTCTTTACGTGAGGTTGACGTAGAAGGTTCACTCCTAGAGGAAGAGTCCTGGGAATGTCGACCAGCCATTGCAGTACCTCTATGAACCATTCTCTCGCGGGCCAGAACGGAGCCAATCCACGTCAGCCGTGTCCCTTTGCGAGAGGAGAACTTCTGAAGTACCCTGTTGACAATCTTGAACGGCGGGAATGCATACAGGTCGAGATGGGACCAATCCAGCAGAAAAGCATCCACGTGAACTGCTGCTGGGTCTGGAATCGGAGAACAATACAACAGGAGTCTCTAGGTTATCGAGGTAGCGAACAGATCTATGGTTGGCTGACCCCACAGGGCCCAAAGTCTGCTGCAAACACTCTTGTGAAGGGTCCACTCTGTGGGGATGACCTGACCCTTCCGGCTGAGGCGATCTGCCATGACATTCATACCGCCCTGAATGAACCTCGTTACCAGCGTGAGCTTTCGATCTTTTGACCAGATGAGGAGGTCCCTTGCGATCTAGAACAACTTCCACGAAAGAGTCCCTCCCTGCTTGAAGATGTAAGCCAGGGCTGTGGTGTTGTCAGTGTCCACCTGCACCACCTTGTTAAGCTGGAGGGACTTGAAGTTTATCAAGGCCAGAAGAACCGCCAACAACTCCTTGCAATTGATGTGAAGTGTCCTTTGCTCCTGATTCCATGTTCCCGAGCATTCCTGTCCGTCCAAAGTCGCACCCCAGCCCGTGTCTGATGCGTCCGAGAGGAGACGGCGGTCGGGTTTCTGAACAGCCAAATGTAGACTTCCTTGAGAAGAAAGCTGTTCTTACACCACGCGAGAGAAGACCTCCTCTCTTCGGAAACAGGAACTGAGACCGTCTCTAGCGTCATGTCCTTTATCCAGTGAGCAGCTAGATGATACTGAAGGTGGGGGAGGTGGAGTCTCCCTAACACGATGAACAGGGCCAGCGATGAAAGTGTCCCTGTTAGACTCATCCACTACCTGACTGAGCATCGGTTCCTTCTCAGCATGCTCTGGATGCATTCTAGGGCTTGGAAGATCCTTGGGGCCGACGGAAAAGCCCGAAAAGCTCGACTCTGAAGATCCATACCCAGGTAGACAATGGTCTGGGATGGGACGAGCTGAGACTCCTCAAAATTGACCAGGAGGCCCAGTTCCTTGGTCAGATCCATAGTCCATCTGAGAATCTCCAGACAGCGACGACTTGTGGGAGCTCTTAAAAGCCAGTCGTCTGACGGAGCCGGACACAAGATCATGGTACTGCTGCACAGTCTGTGAACTGTCAACCATGGGGAAGCGAGGAAGTACAGTGACAACCCGAAGCTGTCTAGACTGTCTGGGTCGTATAGACAACTCCTTATCGGGTTGCTGAGGTTGCCGCACTGCGTCACAACAAGTCACTTCTGCTGGTTGTTGAACGTCTTCCCAGTGACACACTGACTCCGTAAACAAAAAATCCTCTAACAAGGACTAAGCTTGGACTGCATGTCTTGCAACACAGCTCAAGGTCTATGGGAGCAGGTGTGGTAACAGACGGGGTTAGCGACTGAAGTGGAACCATTACCTTCCCTGGAAGCATGTTATGCTTAAATAAAAGTCCATAGGAGGCTACGCAGCTAAAGGCTCCTCTCCAAATGACAGAGTCCTCAAGGGAATATCAGAAGGAGGGAGAAAAGCACTTTCTCATCTACAGGGACCATATCCGAGAAAAGCTAAGTTCTCTCAGTGAGGGTTTCACTGGTGCAAAAGCAGCAGACTAGAAGGCAACGTTATGAAACTGCTTGACAGTCTAGTGAGTTGGCAACAACCAAAGATGTGTGACTGAGAAGCATGCGGTAAGGTATGCAGAGCATGCTGTATGTAGAGCATGCTGTATGCAGAGCATGCTGTATGTAGAGCATGCTGTAAGAGAAGCAGAGCATGTTGCATGGCGTGTAACATTTCTCAGAAATTCCATGACCAGTGCTAGATTGAGTAATATCGCATTACTGTCCATTGAAAGTGCACGTGCCGAGGGAATTGATTTAGACTGTTTTGTTGATGAATTTGATAGCCGGCATGATAATCGTAGAATTAAGCTGCACTAAATATACGATCTATAATCTACTTCACCTCAGGACAGGGAAACTCGCCCTGTTGGCAACACTGCATTACTTCATGCATGCTTGCATGGGGTTTTAATATCAACATGTTATTTTTATTAGTAAAATAAATTTTTGAATATACTTACCCGATAATCATGTAGCTGTCAACTCCGTTGCCCGACAGAATTCTATGGAGGGATACGCCAGCTATCACAATACTAGAAGGGGGTGTACTTACCAGCGCCACCTGTGGCCAGGTACTATAGTACTTCTTGTTGACACCTCCTCAATTTTTCCTCGGTCCACTGGTTCTCTATGGGGAGGAAGGGAGGGTCGATTAAATCATGATTATCGGGTAAGTATATTCAAAAATTTATTTTACTAATAAAAATAACATTTTTCAATATTAAACTTACCCGATAATCATGTAGCTGATTCACACCCAGGGGGGTGGGTGAAAACCAGTGTACAAGATTAAAGGATAGCTAAGTATCCCATATTTCATATAACAGTTATCTCAAATAACAATGAAATAATAAGTACCTGGTAAGGAAGTCGAATTGAACCGTTACTCTGCCTCTTTTTTAAGTTCGTCTTCCTTACTGAGCGCAGCGTTCCTCTTGGAGGCTGAATCAACCCAAAGGTGCTAAAGTATATAGGGCTGCAACCCCTACTAAAGGACCTCTACAGAACCTCTAACCCAGGCGCTTCTCAAGAATGAATTGACCACCCGCCAAATCAAAAGGATGCGGAAGGCTTCTTAGCCTACCGTAACAACCATAAAAAACAACAATACAAGCATTCAAGAGAAAGGTTAAAAAAGGTTATGGGATTAAGGGAATGTAGTGGCTGAGCCCTCACCTACTACTGCACTCGCTGCTACGAATGGTCCCAGGGTGTAGCAGTTCTCGTAAAGAGACTGGACATCTTTAAGATAAAATGATGCAAACACTGACTTGCTCCTCCAATAGGTTGCATCCATTATGCTCTGCAGAGAACGGTTTTTATTAAAGGCCATCGAAGTAGCTACGGCTCTTACTTCGTGGGTCCTTACCTTCAGCAATGCAAGGTCTTCCTCCTTTAAGTGAGAATGGGCTTCTCTAATCAGAAGCCTTATATAATACGAAACCCCATTCTTGGACATGGGCCTCGAAGGTTTCTTGATGGCACACCATAAGGCTTCTGACTGTCCCCGAATAGGTTTAGACCTATTAAGATAATACTTGAGAGCTCTGACAGGGCAAAGAACTCTCTCTAGTTCGTTACCTACCATGTTGGAGAGGCTAGGTATTTCAAACGATCTAGGCCAAGGACGTGAAGGAAGTTCGTTCTTTGCTAGGAATCCGAGCTGAAAAGAACATGTTGCAGATTCGGTCGTGAAACCAATGTTCTTGCTGAAGGCATGAACCTCACTGACTCTCTTAGCTGTTGCAAGGCAGACGAGGAAAAGAGTCTTGAGGGTAAGGTCCTTGAAGGAAGCTGACTGGAGAGGTTCGAACCTAGGTGACATAAGGAACCTTAAGACTACGTCTAGGTTCCAGCCTGGAGTGGATAGACGACGCTCTTTAGAAGTCTCAAAAGACTTAAGGATGTCTTGAAGGTCCTTGTTGGAAGAAAGGTCCAAACCTCTGTGGCGGAGAACTGAAGCCAACATACTCCTGTACCCTTTAATCGTAGGGGCTGAAAGGGATCTCTCATTCCTAAGATGTAATAAGAAGTCAGCTATTTGGGTCACAGAGGTATTGGTAGAGGATACTGAATTGGCTCTACACCAGCTCCGGAAGACTTCCCACTTAGATTGGTAGACTCTACGAGTGGAAACCCTTCTAGCTCTGGCAATCGCACTGGCTGCCTCCTTCGAAAAGCCTCTAGCTCTAGCGAATCTTTCGACAGTCTGAAGGCACTCAGCCGAAGAGCGTGGAGGTTTGGATGTAACCTGTCTACGTGAGGTTGACGTAGAAGGTCCACTCTTAGAGGTAGAGTCCTGGGGATGTCGACTAGCCATTGAAGTACCTCTGTGAACCATTCTCTTGCAGGCCAAAGGGGAGCAACCAGCGTCAGCCGTGTCCCTTCGTGCGAGATGAATTTCTGCAGGACTTTGTTGATTATCTTGAACGGTGGGAATGCGTAAAGGTCGAGATGGGACCAGTTCAGCAGAAAAGCATCCACATGAACTGCTGCAGGGTCTGGAACTGGGGAACAGTACAGCGGAAGTCTCTTGGTCATGGAGGTGGCAAACAGATCTATGGTAGGTTGACCCCACAAGGTCCAAAGTCTGTTGCACACACTCTTGTGGAGGGTCCATTCCGTGGGAATGACCTGATTCCTTCTGCTTAGGCGATCTGCTGAGACGTTCATATTGCCCTGAATGAACCTCGTGACCAAAGTGAGGTTTTGACTTCTTGACCAAATGAGGAGGTCCCTTGCGATCTCGTATAGGCTCCTCGAATGGGTCCCTCCTTGCTTGGAGATGTAAGCCAAGGCTGTGGTGTTGTCTGAGTTCACCTCCACCACTTTGCCTAGCAGGAGGGACTTGAAGTTCAGCAGGGCTAAATGAACTGCTAGTAGCTCCTTGCAGTTGATGTGGAGCGTTCCCTGTTCTTCGTTCCACGTTCCCGAGCATTCCCGTCCGTTCAAGGTCGCACCCCAGCCCGAGTCCGATGCATCTGAGAAGAGATGAAGATTGGGGGTCTGAATAGCCAACGATAGGCCCTCCCTGAGAAGGAGATTGGTCTTCCACCACAAGAGAGTGGTCTTCATCTCTTTGGTGACTGGGATAGAGACTGCTTCGAGAGTCAAACCCTTGTCCCAATGAGCTGCAAGATGGAATTGAAGAGGGCGGAGGTGGAGTCTCCCTAGTTCGACGAACAGGGCCAGTGATGAAAGGGTCCCTGTGAGACTCATCCACTGTCTCACCGTGCAACTGCTCCTCTTCAGCATGCTCATGATGCAATCTAGGGCTTGGCTTATCCTTGGGGCCGATGGAAAAGCCCGAAAATCCTGACTCCGAATCTCCATTCCCAGGTACACAATGGATTGGGAGGGAATGAGCTGAGACTTTTCTATGTTGACTAATAGACCCAGTTCTCTGATTAAGTCCAAAGTCCAGTTGAGACTCTCCAGACAGCGACGACTCGTGGAGGCTCTCAACAGCCAGTCGTCTAAGTAGAGGGAGGCTCTGATGTCCGATAAGTGGAGGAATTTTGCTATATTCCTCATCAGATGCGTGAACACCATAGGAGCTGTGCTTAGGCCAAAACACAGGGCTTGGAATTGGTAGACAACCTTTCCAAAAACGAATCTCAGGAAAGGTTGGGAGTCTGGATGAATAGGAACGTGAAAGTAGGCATCTTTCAAGTCCAACGAGACCATCCAGTCCTCCTGCCTGACCGCTGCTAGGACCGACTTCGTCGTCTCCATCGTGAACGTCTGCTTGGTGACATACGCATTGAGCGCGCTGACGTCCAGCACCGGTCTCCAACCTCCTGTCTTCTTGGCCACCAGAAAGAGACGGTTGTAGAAGCCCGGGGATTGATGGTCTCGGACTATAACCACTGCCTTCTTCTGCACAAGTAGCGATACCTCCTGGTGCAACGCTAGCCTCTTGTCCTCTTCTTTGTAGTTGGGAGAGAGGTTGATGGGAGAAGTGGTCAGAGGGGGTTTGAGGCAGAATGGAATCCTGTAACCCTCCCTCAGCCAACTGACAGACTGTGCGTCTGCACCTCTCTTTTCCCAGGCTTGCCAGAAGCTCTTGAGTCTGGCTCCTACTGCTGTCTGGAGATGCGGAGAGTCAGTTTTTTCCTTTAGAGGCCTTGGAACCTTTCCTAGACTTGCTCCTGGAAGAGTCTGGACGGGAGCTTCCTCGGCTGGGGGCTCTACCACGAAAGGGCGGTATGAACCTCGTAGCAGGAGTATCAGCTACTGGGGTGCGATAAGTCCTAGGGACTGAGGTAGCAACCTTAGTCTTACGAGCCGATGAGGCTACAAGATCATGTGTGTCCTTTTGTATCAGGGCAGCAGACAATTCCTTAACCAGCTCTTCGGGGAAGAGGAACTTCGAGAGCGGAGCGAAAAGGAGTTGAGACCTTTGACAAGGTGTAATGCTGGAGGAAAGGAAGGAACAAAGCTGTTCCCTTTTCTTAAGAACCCCTGATACAAACAACGACGCAAGCTCGCCAGATCCATCTCTAATGGCCTTATCCATGCAGGACATCAGTAGCATGGCAGAATCCTTGTCCGCAGGGGAGGTCTTCTTGCTAAGGGCCCCCAGGCACCAGTCTAGGAAGTTGAACATCTCAAATGCTCTAAAAACACCCTTCAGAAGGTGATCAAGGTCTGAGAAGGTCCAGCAAACCTTAGAGCGCCTCATTGCAGTTCTACGAGGCGAGTCTACCAGACTTGAGAAGTCAGCCTGGGCAGAGGCAGGTACTCCCAAGCCTGGTTCCTCTCCTGTGGCATACCAAACGCCCGCTTTAGAAGTGAGCTTAGTCGGAGGAAACATGAACGAAGTCTTGCCAAGGTGCTGCTTAGTCTGCAACCACTCCCCTAAGATCCTAAACGCTCTCTTAGAGGACCTTGCTAGGACTAGCTTAGTAAAGGTAGACTTAGCTGGCTGCATGCCCAGCGAAAACTCAGATGGTGGAGAGCGGGGAATAGCAGAGACAAAGTGGTCTGGGTATACCTCCCTAAACAGAGCCAAGACCTTACGAAAGTCAATAGAAGGCGGGGAAGACTTGGATTCATCCACGTCTGATGAGGGATCCAGGTGTGCCGCCTCATCATCAGACGCCTCATCACCAGAGTGTAGCGAAGAGATCGGAAAGGTATGCTGAACAGCAGAGTCAGTACGAGCTGGAACATCAATATTAGTGGTTTCCTCTTCAAGACTCTGTTGAGGGAACACCTGAGGCTCAGACTGCAAAGGCTGAACAAAAGCAGAAGCAGAAGGTAGGCGCATGGGTGGAGGAGGCTGACTCCTGGCATGAGTGGCTGAACTCAAGGGTTGAGCTTGCTGAGAGGTTGGCGGAAGCGGAGTAGTAAGTTCCTGTTCCTGTGGTGTGAGCGGAGAGCGATGAGATAGAGGCTGCGCAGAACAAAGTAAATGTCTCGCCAGTTGAGGCTCCTGAGGCGCAAGGCTAAGGTGTTGTGGTGCTTGCCTAGAGGAGGGTTGAGCTCGCTGCAGCGAGAGCTGAGGAGACTGACTCATGGTTGGGAGAGGTTGTTGTACCTCGACTGAGTGTTGCATCACTGGTGGAGCAGCAAGTGGAAGCGGAGGAAGAGGGGTATAAGCCTCCTGATCCCATTGCTGAGGTTGCCTTAAGGAAGGCGGAGGCTGAACACCACTGGGAACAGTAAACTCAGAATGTGGCTCAACATCGTACGCCTGGCAGGTGGTACTGCGGTCAGGCGGAGCGAGCGCAGGCGGAGCGAGCGCAGGCGGAGCAAGTGCAGGCGGAGGCGGAGGCGCAACCTTCTCAGCTCGACACTCACGCATCAAGACCGAAAGTTGTGACTGCATGGACTGCAGAAGAGACAACTTGGGGTCGGCAGACACTACGGTCTGCTGAGGCAAAGCCTGAACAGCAGAGATCTGTTGCGGCAGAACCTTACTCCTCTTGGGCGGAGTGCAGTCGACTGATGACTGTGGCGAGTCAGAGCTGAGCCAATGACTGCAGCCCGGTTGAGCGCTCGCGTACTGGACTCTGCGTTTGAGTGGTCTAGAGACCTGAGTCCAGCGTTTCTTCCCTGACAATTGATCAGCGGACGAGTAAAAGACGGGCTCAATCGTCTGCAGGTGGGAGTGACGGTCTCTGGAAGACACGCCCGCAACCACCGAGGATACTTCTGTGCGCCGATCAAGGCCTGCCGAACCCTTTTGCCCTTCGACATTGCTTCTCCCCTGGGCATGGGAGCTTGCAAGAGGTCCCGGACTGGGAGGACGACTGGCGCGCACAGAAGTATCCTCACGCACCACACTGACACTGACACTAGCACTTGGCACTGCACTGACACTAGCACTCGTCACAGCACTGGCACTAATACCACCCACTGCACTCTTGACCTTAAGCTCCTTGACTTCGGCCATAAGAGACTTATGATCGCTAACCACTGACTCTACTTTATCGCCTAAGGCCTGAATAGCACGCAACACAACAGACATATCAGGCTGAGGGCAAATAGTAGGTTCGGGGGTAGCCACTACAGGGGTAGGAAAAGGTAGGGGATCATGAGGTGAGGAAAAAAGTGAAGAGTGAGAAGAACTCCTCCTAACTCTGCCTCTCTCTAACTTAGTTGAATATTTCAAAAGACGGACAAAATCAAGTTCCGAAAGTCCGGCGCATTCCTCACATCGATTTTCTAACTGACAGGGCCTGTCCCTACAGTCAGAACAAGCGGTGTGAGGATCTACCGAGGCCTTCGGAATACGCCTATTACAAGACCTACATCGTCTATGGGTGGGGGCTTGTGAAATGTCAGACATCTTGAATCCAAAGAGTTAGCCAAGTGGGGTTTCAAAATCAAGCAAAAGATCGTTAACCGTTAATCAGGACTATATAAAAGCTATCTAAGCTAATATAAGAAGGTTTCCAGTAAAGCGACAGCCGAAATCAAAGAGAAATACTTCACCAAAGTCGTGAAAATACTCCAAGAACATAAGCGTATCCCAGAACGTCTTGCCGGAAGCACGACAGAGGAAAAATTGAGGAGGTGTCAACAAGAAGTACTATAGTACCTGGCCACAGGTGGCGCTGGTAAGTACACCCCCTTCTAGTATTGTGATAGCTGGCGTATCCCTCCATAGAATTCTGTCGGGCAACGGAGTTGACAGCTACATGATTATCGGGTAAGTTTAATAATGAAAAATAATATTTACATTACATTCATAACTCATGATTCATTTTTGTTTTGAAGATATTTTGCCATATTTGCGATTTGTTAAAAATATATTGCAAGGAATACATATATATTTTTTTATTTAAGTAATACGAATAACCTCCATTATCATAATGTTTGTGTAGGCATACATGTATATGATTACAAATGCAAGTTATGAAAGTAATGAGGTGTTATTATTGTCATTTGTTATTTCAAAGTTGAATGGGAAGAGGCTCAAGTTGAGGAGAAAGTGGCAGATGCATGCGTTGAGGTGGCTGACTCATAGCATGAGGTACCTGCCTCAAGAGTTGCGCTTGCCTCAAGGGTTGAGGTGGCTGCGCAGAGAGAGGCTCTTGACTCACGAGTTGAGGTTCTTGAGGTGTGAGCTGCGAGAGTTGAGGTAGCGGCTGCGCAGAACGCAGTTCCTGTCTCACGAGTTGAGGTTCCTGAGGAGCTAGCCTCAAGAGTTGAGGCTCTCGCCTTGAGGAAAGTTGAGGTAGCAGCTGCGAGAGCTGAGGTGGCTGCCTCAAGGATGGTAGAGGTTGTCGTACCTCAAAAGGTTGTAGCCTCAAAGATGGTCTAACTGCAAGAAAATCTTGCCTCAAGGCATAAGACTCCTGCTCCCATTGTTGAGGTTGCCTTAAGGAAGGTTAAGGTTGCTGCACAACGCTGGTAACTGGCAACTCCGAACGCGGTAAGGTAGCTTGAGGAACCTCAACTTCGTACGCCTGGCAGACTGGACTGCGGTGAGGCGGAGCGCTCGCAGGAGGAGGTGTAACCTTCTCAGGCTGAAACTCACGCATTAAGACCGCAAGCTGCGACTGCATGGACTGCAGCAAAGTCATCTTGGGATCAACAGACGATAAGGTCTGTTGAGGCAAAGCCTTAACAGAAGATGAGGTCTGTTGAGGCATCGCCTTACCTCTCTTAGGAGGTGTGCAGTCACCTGATGACTGCGGAGAGTCAGAGCTAACCCAATGACTGCATCCGGGTTGTTGAACTCTAGAGGTCTGGACTTTACGTTAAAGAGGTCTTGAGACCTGAGTCCAGCGTTTTCTCCCCGAAATTTCTTCTGCAGACGAGCAAAATAAGGGCTCAATCGTCTGCGGGTGGGAGTGACGGTCTCTGTAAGACACGCCCGCAACCACCGAGGATACTTCTGTGCGCCGATCAAGGCCTGCCGAACCCTTTTGCCCTTCGACATTACTTCTCCCCTGGGCTTGGGAGCTTGCAAGAGGTCCCGGACTGGGAGGACGACTGGCACGCACAGAAGTACCCTCACGCACAACACTGACACACTTTGCGCTAATCACTTATCACTTTTGATTTTCTGTTTGCACTTATTTCACTGAACTCAAAACTTTAAGTGGTTTGTACCTGAAACACGCAATTCTATCCTTCCTTAAAAGTTAGCAATTGCGAAAACAGAATTACAATGTAACAGAAAAATCTAATGAAAGATAAATAATTCAGTGGCTGGAAAGAGACTAAACACTAGATCAAATAAACTACGTTTAAAATCTCTCACCGCATAAAGCTTGAGAACAAGAATAAAACTCTAGAAACGTTTCCTTCTTCCCCTAAAGAGACTAGGGAGAAGAGCAAAAACGATAACAACGTTACTCGCTTGAACGAAACGTTTATCCAGCTCTCTCTCCCTCCGTCTCTATCTCTCACTCTCTCTCTCTCTTGACTTAGAACCTGAGAGAAGAGCCCAATCATATATATCGTTAAAACATATTATTGTTAAAGGAAAAAAACTGAAATATTTCCCAAATAAAAAGTTCCTTTATTAGAATTAAAACCATTAAGCTAAGAAAGAATGAACAAACGCTAGAAACGGTTACTCTTACTGCAACGTGACACCGTGAAAATTCTCTCTCTATCGTAACGATAGAGCGCAAGTTGAACGTTCTGAACGTCAACAACTGCAGAGACAAAACAAAACGTTAGTTCAACTTTGAAAACAGTACGAGACTATCAAAGAAATTCTTTCAAAAACATTAAAATAGCATGATATGTTAACAGGTAAAACCGAAATGACGGGCTCAATGTTAATTAACTTCGGTACCAAGAAAAGACCGCCTACTATTAGGAAAGGTCGAATATAAACAAATATAAAAATTAATTTTAATAAGTTTATAATAAAAGGAAGTAAATCGAAGAGGCCTATAAAAGGCGGAGAGATAAAAAAAAAAATCTATAACTTTTGTTACGCAAAATTAAGAAAGAGAGTCTATACTCTCTTAGACACCAACACTTCCGTCTAAGGGAAGGGTCGGCCATTAAAAGGTGAAAGAGAGTTCATACTCTCTTCGTCACCATAATTAATCAAATTAATTCCAAAAGCTAGCTAAGCTAATAATAAAACTTCCTGAATAGCGAAAGCTGAAATCTTAGAGCAATACTTCACCAAAAACCGTGAACAAGACTCCAAAATTATAAGCGTATCCATGAA